>NW_017306900.1:622310-667095 GCF_000935625.1 Nanorana parkeri | reverse complement strand
CCGTATATATAAAGAGAGATTACATTTATATGTATTTATCTTCTTTATATTGATCAATTGAATAGCCTTGCATAGCCAACTCTGCCGGTTTCATGTTGTTTTATTTTAAATAGAGCAGCAATGCAATGCAGGGAGGTTTTGTCAAATACAAAGCACAGGTACATTGATGAACACAGCGTATGCCTTGACGCATTTCACGCTAGCAGGTTCCTAATCATAAGGCATTATAAATGAGCACATGCCACTGCAAAACACATGCAGGGCATTGCTGCTCGGAAGATCTTTTTTTCTTTTATAGGTCATGCTGTCATCCTAGGCAAGGCTGGGATACTGAGGAGCAGTTGCATGTGGACAGGTTTTGGGTCGCTGTTGGCAGCTAATTCATACATTTTTTATACACATTCTGAGACCATGCATAAAAAAATTGATTTCATGCAACTGGTTCATCCATCCTGCTTTAATATTCCAGCAGACAATAAGTTGTCATGAAAGCTGGGGGAAATCTATATATTATCCATAAATTAAAGAAGAGCTGTCATTTTACCCATTCAGGGCAAGTTAACAATGTCTCCGGATAGTCCAACCCTCTTGTAACAAGATACATTCACCCACTGCACTCCCTGCTCTTTTGAGCCCTCGCTCTACCATTAGTGGGACTTGCTGGTCTGGATGAACATGTAGCCTCCCCCATGTGACAGTGCACTGGGTGGCCACTCCCCAGGCCCAAACACTGTCATGTGGGGTGCAGTTATGTCATCCACCTGAAACAGGAGCTTACTTAGCATTGACATCTGCGGCAGAGAGGTGGCAAGTCAGTATGGATTGGTTTGAACCACGGGTGTCCCTAGCATAATCGCCACCTGCGGTGGCTGTGGTCATGTTGGGGGTTAGTGAATAGTGCTGGTGGTCACGTTCTGGGAGGGAGGATGTTGATGAGGTCCTGGTGGTGCACTACTTCAGGTGACCCCATTATAGGGACAGTCCTGCTGAGAATACCTTGCTATTGGCTATTAGATGATACTGTAATTCTGCCCTGACTGGACAGGTGACAGTGTCTCTTTAAGAAAGATAATTATTCTTAGTGGTTGATAGGGATAAATAAGACACCTTCACACAGGAGCAGTCACTGTCCATTTTATTACAATAAGTAACTAAATGAGGATTTTAAAATAAACGCTTTATGCTGTTACCTGACCCAAATAATATTGTAACACACATAGTGTATGTATATATATATATATATATACAAAGTGAACCTTTGCTGTTTAAAGCTTTACTAAAGGAACCATAAAATGGCGATACAAAGATGGAAGTCATTGTGACTTGTGCCTCTACCCACAGCAAATTTGCATAACTTGATTCTCTTCTGTTTAACATCAAGACATTCATACACCACGCATAGCATGTAGCTTATGTTTTTTGTCATTTATGTTTCATTTTAAGCTAAAACACCTGCAAATTATTATTGTGTAGAACGCTGGGTGACCACAAAGTGTTTGTATAGCTGAAGAAACATTCCTGTCTTACTGCCAGGGCTGCCCTTTATCTCTCAGAAGAAGAGTAGTTCACTTTCCACCAAAACAGCATCTTGTTTCTGCCCGCTATGATATATTTGTTAGAGTTCTGAGCCTGATGAGTTTTTAAATTGTATTTTATTCTAGCTGCTCCTCTATTCATTATGTCTCACCTTGACAAGCTAATTATAATCAGCTCCCACTAACAAACACAATTCTCCTCTAACGTATCACCTAGTTTATGACTAGCAGCCCACAGATCAATGGCGTTCTGACCATGGCAAACACGTCTGGCAGAATACTAATAAAAATGTACTCCTGCACACTTACCTTATGTCTAATATATGCAGCCTGTGAGCTGTTGATGTTACTGTAGCAAGAGCACATATTTCATTGTACTAGTTTAAATATTTCATATAATTCTTTAGTTTAAAATATTATTTGCCTTATGTAAAGGGTCAGTCCACCTAAAAGTGATGTTTTAGGCCCCCTTTTAGACTTGAGCTGCGCATCTTTGGTTATTTGTTTCTGGCTTTTTTTGACAGCCATTTTTGTGTGTTTGCACATGTTTCAGGCCTGAGCATTTTTTTTAGTCAATGGAATGCATCTGTAAGCGGCAGTCCATATGTAATTAAATATGATGTAATTGAATGTGATACGATTACCTGCGATTTGGAATAACTCACTATCCCTGGATGCATGTATCAGGCATTCAGGGACGGTGATCTATTCCAGCATGTAATCGTATCACATACGATTACATATGGACTGCCGCTTACAGGTGCGGCTTCTGTCTGCCGATCATCAATTTGAACAGATGACAGCAGCCACATCTAAACTTGACAATTGGGATTCCTGCCAAAGGAATCTGTAGGTTCCTGCCACAGGAATCCCAAAATGCAAAGTATGAATGTAGCCTTAGAAAAGGGAAGGGACAGTGAGGGACCTGATCCCTTTTCACTGCTGCACTCCACTTTTGACCCTAGGCAGGATCACCATCTCTGTGTATACACGCTACTAGGGATGCACCTATACCGATACTAGTATCAGCATCAGCATTGAGCCGGCCAAACAGCTGGCTTGATGTTGATTGTCTGGGAAGCTTCCCAACCAATCATGAAGCTGGGAGGCGGGCCATTACTGGACGCCCGGCTTCCTGATTGGCCGCGAAGCCGGCTCGATGCTGATTGGCTAGGAAGCTGGTTTCCTGGCCAATCACAATTGAGCTGGCCAAACAACATGTACCCGGCTTCCCAGCCAATCAGGAAGCAGGCGGCATGTCATTACCCGCTGCCTGACTTCCTGGTTGCCCAGGAAGCCGGCTCCATGCCAGAAGAAGCACCTGTATCGGTACTCAGTATCGGCGAGTACTGAAAGCAAAATATCGGTACTTGTACTCGATATCGAAAAACCGGTATCAGTGCATCCCTACATGCTACATACATCGATCAGTCATAACATTATGACTACTGGCCTAATATTGAGTAGATCCCCCTTTTACTACCAAAACAGCCCTGATCCATATATGCATAGACTCCACTAGACCCCTGAATGTATGCCTTGGTATCTGGCACCAAGCCGTCAGCAGCAGATCCTTTACCTATGAGTTGAGAGGTGGGGTCTCCATGGATAGGACTTGTTTTTCAAGCACATTCCACAGATGTTCTATTGGATTGAGATCTTGAGAATTTGGAGGCCAGGTTAACACCTTAAACTCCTGACCACTGCAGACTGGGAACATCCCACAAGAGCTGAAGTTTTGGTGTTGCTCTGACCCAGTCATCTAGCCTTCATAATTTGGCCCTTGTCAAAGTTGCTCAAGTTCTTTTTCTTGCCCATTTTTTTCTGCTTCCAACACATCAACTTCAGAGACTAAATGTTCACTTGCTGCCTAATACCCACCCACTTCCAGGTGCCATTGGAATGAGATACTCAGTGTTATTTACTTCCCCTCTCAGTGGTCATAATGTTATGGCCTATCGGTGCATGTGCACTATCTATAGACAGTAATATAATAATGTATCCAGTCTATACTGTGTATGATCCTGTGCTGAACCCTGTTCATTATAAATACTTATTTCAGTGGCTGTTAGGGAAAAGAAGGCAATACACAGAGTTTCGCAGGAAAGCCCGGATAGCTATTTACTGCAACCTTATTTTACCTTATTACAAAAACATTTGTCATGTTTATCAGTTATTTCCATGGATATAGTTGCTGTTTCTGTATCCCCAAGTCAACCCTTGGTGCCAATTCTGAAAACCTTGGTGGATGTCTCCAGCTTGTACAACTTTTCATCTCTGCATTTCACCATCAGATTGTTGAAAAATAGACTGAAGCACTGCTATAAACAAATTCCAGAAACCATCTAATCTTATCACCACTTTCTGTGTATTTAAATAATAAATCATCATTATGGCACATTTGGCTAAGTTTTAGGTACCACGCATCAATTATTACTGGTAGTATTACCTCACTTTAAATGGCTCCTAAAAATAAAAAACACTCTGCGCCTTCTTTTGTATTTTCATTTATCATCACAAATTATAGGCTGAGACTTCTAAAGACAACGGAGATGAAACATCAGATGTTTTAAAAGTAGCTTAGAGCCTATCTCTGTGTAAGCAGATATCATTAGTATACCTTCCAGACATGACTCACTGTAGACAGAATTCAAAGCTCTGTAAAGATGACACCTGATGAATAGCTCAAGTTTAAACATGTGACACCTATCAGCTATCTGTGAAATCGCAAGGAAGTAATATACTACCTCCGCATGGCTTTGTTATAATGACTAAAGTTCATGGTGGTGGCACACTGGCTGTTTTTAGCCTGCATTGTACCTATTCAGATTCATTGTACAAGCACATTATCTGCTGAGTTTAAAGCTAAAATTTGGGATAAGCGAATATGGAGACATGTATATTTTTGGTGTGTTTTGTGTATTTCTTCTAGATCTGTGCAGTAATCCAGTGTGAAACTGCCTCTGTGCAGAAACTTCCTTTAATATAGACCAGTCACTGCTACTCCCTCTCTTTGTGCAGGGTGACTGGTCATGTATCTGCCCCCCTTCACAACTCTTTCCAAAAATAGAAAAAGTTTTTGCCTAGAGATAGAGTTTAAGGGGGTACTACAATGTTTTACAGCATGAGTAAGCAACCGCAACACCAGCTGTGGTGGAACTACAAATCCTGTTATCCCACTGCCTCTTGGAGTCATGCTTGTGGTTGTCAGAGTCTTGCAATGCATCATGGGACTTGTAGTTCCACAACAACTGGAACACCGAGGTTGCCTACCCCTGTTTTATTGTATGATACAGCTGTTGGTCTGTGCCTCATCTACAAATGCAATCTATGACAAGTGAAAAATAAATTAGAAAGTAACTAACTGACTTCCAATCCACCAGTAAGCAAACCAGTAACTTCTCATGGTCCATGGCAGATAGCAAAAATCACAAATAACTGCTGCCAGGATTCAGAGCCTATTTAGACTTATGTGTGAAGTAATGCAGGTAGCATTCAGTCATTCATTTTGAATAGCACCCAGATGCACTAAGGCAATGTTGTGTGCTTTTTAAGCAATTAGGATGAAATTTCAGCCCATTCATTTTGGGCTGCAATAATGCAATGCATGTTAATGGGTAACATGACATGCATTTATGAATGTGTGGTAAATGCACCACAATGAAGTAAATGGACCCACTAGGTTTGCCTCATCCATGAACATGCATTTGTTAAGTTGAACAATGAAGACCAATTTGTCCGTGCCCTGTTAGGCTAAGAACTTTATTGGTGAAGCACAATCGGTTTGCTCATTTGTAGTTTTTAGTTGTCTAACAATAACACTGTGGAAGTGGGGAAAATTAGTAAGTGTATAACCACAAGATGTGGTTGTAGCGAGCAAAAAGTGCACCACACAATAGCAACTTCCATGACCGTATGATGTTATTTTGTCAGTTTTTTGTCCTCCGTGCTTCCAGTGCAGGTCAGGCCGCCATCTGTGAGCACAAAGATGATGACCTTGTGATTGCAGACAGAATCTGACAGGACAAAAGAAGGGTACAAGCATTTGTGGAGCACAAAACCGCAAAGACAAAAAACACAAGTCTCGGTGTCTAATATTTAAATGAACAAAATGAGAAAGCATGCAAATGTTCAAGGGGTCCTAATAGGGGGTTTTCTCTTCCCAGGATTAATTCTGGTCTTGGGATGAAAAATATTCTTGGCCCTCACGCAGTGTGGGTAAGCAGCATAATGAAAATGGTAAAACTGGAAAACTGAACTTGAGAGACTATTTTCCCATTCTTAACAATATCGTAATTGGAATATGACAATGTTTTTGCAATATTTTAAAGGAATGACGTTGCATAGAACAATTGTGAAGCTATGAAAGCTATCGGCAATGCCAACTTTCCCAAAAATGGTGGCCTAGTGTTAATATTAGTGTAGTCCTAGAGCCTCTTTTAGATGTGTGTTCCTGTTTGCGTCCCTTTTGAGGATATTTCCACTCAGAAACTGAGGGGTACTATGCCCAACAAAAAAATATCTCATAGGGGTTCTAACTTTTTTCCCACCCTATCCAAATAAAAAAAAATGTTTGACTGGAGTCGGACTCGCAACTATCTAAGGACCTAAATGTTCACATCAGACAAAAAGTTTTCTTTAGCTCTTGGCGCTAATGGCTGCCAGCTGAACAATCCACTTGCTGTTGCACACTCAAAGTTTTCAACAGTTTATCACAGTTTTTCACACAGACTTGAGGGGCTGCTCATCCAAGGCTCTGGGGCTTCCACCACGAACATAGAAAACAAAAGGGAACAGAGCGCCACCTCCGTGTGTAAAATCGTTTATTACAATAAATAAAACAAGGTATAAAGGTACTCACAAACAAACGTTTTCATCAGGCTTTAACAACAAACGAGAGGCCACACTGTCTGTTAACCCAACATGGTATCCCCCCGACTATGTAACACGGTAGTCTCCGGTCACATCACCGTCCACCAGGCAAGATTAACGCGTTTCAGGGGCAAGCCCCCTTCATCAGAATCATGATTCATTTTGTTTTCTATCTAAGGACCTAGCCCATACCTCACCATACCTTTGACAGCTCAGGTCCCAATCTGTGTAGCAAAGCTGCTCTAAGAAGCTTGGTACTGCAAGGCCCCTTTAACACCCAATTGGATGCCCAATACTAGTCGGAAAAAAAATGTCTGCCCCGGGCGCCCATAACTCTGGTTACGCCACTGGTTTGGACAGACCTGATCATGCTGGATCGGGGGTAATCTGATGTAAACTGACACATTGTCCATTTACATCTGATACCCCATAGACCGACATGGGGTCCGGTCATTTCAGTTTTTTCCCCCATGTTGGTTTATGGGGAATCAGATGTTATCAGGGTTATTCACAAAAAGGTGAAGGGTTTGGAGAAGGCAGGAGAAGTGAACAATCTAGGACAACATAGCTGAACTGGAAAGTGAGCTGAATTGGAGAATTTTTCCAAATCGGCTATGTTGCCCTAGATTGTACACTTCTCCTGCCTTCTCCCAACTCTTCACGCTTTTGTAAATAACCCTGCATATGTTCCAGCAGTCAAATGGTTAGTGTGCATTCAAACAGCATGGCTGCTCCCACAAGCTTCTGAATTTCTTTAGACCATCAAGTACAAATTAAAGTGTTTTTGGTATGCAAAAGGAGATGGTGCATACAAGAGGAGGAAAAAGTTATTATAGAAATAACAAACCTTAAACATGCAGAACTGATGGAAAAATATGAGGAGGAAGTTACACTTTAAACAGACCAGACAAACTCTCTAAGCTTGTCCCTCACTTATAAATAATAGACATAAAAATGTATTTATTCCTATGTAGAAAATGTCTTTTACAACTTCAGCCACTGATTTTCCACATGTTCTTTAAAAAAAAAAAAAAAAATGTCTTTTTCTTAACTACTTTCCTAGCAAGCTGAGGACGGTATATATAAACCAAAAATGTTCTATATAACAGCTTAACAGTCCTTGGAAAGGTTAACCAGCCCAGATAATGCAATGGTTAAAGAACAGAAATATAATATATTGCAGCTTACCAGTATTTAGATGTGGTTTCCTTTTTCAGGTTCTTTTTCCTTTTTATTTTTCTCTTGGTGATTCTGCAAATACCCCACAGTAAGTGAGCATGGATCCCCCTAGTACAGGAAGTACTAGGGGGATCCATGCTCACTTACTGCACTGTATCTATAGAGGGAGACATGACCACCCGGGCTGGACTTTAAACATGTCTTTCTCTATTCATCTCTTTTACATAGAGGTGGAGAGATTAGTTTAGAAAGGGAAGATAACATTTTTTTTCTTTCCGTTCAGCTCAGAGGAAGTGACAAGGAATTTCAAGACCACCGGTTATTTTCTATACTTGTTTTTTACACTTAACTATATTGCTATTGCATAGGGAGCTAAGAAGCCCCCTATGTAATAGCCAATATACATAGCCAGAGGACTGACAGCTAACTGCAGAAGTGATATAATACACATCACATCGTATTTAGGCATCAGAGGAGAGATTAGCAGTGGGAGAATGCTAATCTCTTCTCCATTGCTAGTGTAAGGAGCTGCCGTGATGGTCCAGAGCCTGCAGGGGGGACAGAGGAGCCTGGGATAACCTGCAGCGGCAGTGAAGAGGGGGTAAGCGGTGGAGGCGGCAGCACATTGCCATCATACAAGCAATTGGATCGCTAATAGAGAGGCCCGAGCGCTTGTATGTCACAGGCGGTACCAGCTGTTAAAACATTTTTTCGTGATGCTGCTCGCAGAAAAAAAAAACGTCCCCCATCTGCCTGTGTATGTGATAGCAATAAAGTGTAAAAAAAAAAAAAGCATTACAAAATGTAGGCCCCCACTTACACACACAAACATGTGCGGGTGCGCCTACGTGCGAAAACGATGATTGCGCCAATTATGCCGAACATGTTACATATCACCACGAACGTCGCAGTGAGAGCAATAATTCTAGGGCCATTAATCACCAATAACACTAAACTGATGAGTGGTAAAAGCTTTAAAAGCGTCACCTATGGCAAATTTTTGCAATTTTAAGGCTTGACATGTTTGGTGTTTTATATTTTGTGAAAAATTTGGGGTAATTATAAATGTTTCATAACATAACATAGGGAAACAGGTTTTTTTTCTCCACAATTTTCAGTACTTTTCTTGTTATATAGCAAAAAAGAAAAACCCCAGTGGTGATTAAATACCACCAAAAGAAAGCTCAATATGTCCCCAAAAAATGGTACAAAAATCATTGCGGTTCAGCGTTGTCAAAGTACTGCAGCGCTGAATACTGAAAAATGGCCTGGACAGGAAGGGGGTTTAACACCCCGGTCATCAAGTGGTTAATATTATAAAGTGCTGTGCCGACATTTGGCCTTATAGAAACCCTGAAGAATAACAATAATGTAATCATTTAAATGCTATGTCTAAGGGAATTTTGCTTAGTCAGGTAACCATGCAAAATTGCATATACAGTGGTACCTCGGTTCACAAACTTAATTTGTTCCACGATTCTGGTCGCGAACCGAATTGGTCGCAAACCAAATCAAACTGTGATCAGACCACGATCTTGACTTGAGGAAGCCACGGCCATGTGTCAGAGCGGGGAAGATGGCTGCGGTCATGTTCGCCACCCGATGCGGAGTTCGCGAACGGAAGCAAAATTTTGCTAAACTTCCTGTTTTGTTCGCGAACAGAAGCGTTTGTGAACCGGGGTACCACTGTAATTGTAATCTTCTACCTATCAGCAGGTGGAGAAAGTTTTGTATAACCACAGTGTTGTAGAAAGATCTAGCTGACGGAATTAACTCATAGCGGTGACTCATCATTCAGTGGATATCTCAGTCACAGGTTTCAATCAGACAAGGCCAGACTGAACGCAGACTCTGGGAATCCATTGTCATGTATTAAATGTTTATTTGCAAAACAACCAAACTCTACTGCTATTGCAGTGCCATAGGTTTTTATGGTGTGACCGTCTGCGTCCTAGCAACCAATGATGCTGTGCGGATCACCGGTTGGCTTGGACAATGTCTGTCTGGATTCAGCAAATATCCAAACAAACCAAACCCTAGCACGTTTGGCTCATCACTATTTGTGAATCACGCTGTCAATCAGCTGGCTCCCAAACAACAGCTGAAGGGCTAGGAAAGGTCAGACGTCTTTCACATTGCACGTGAATTTCAAATCGGACTGATGCTAGAACATTATGCATTTCACAGTTTAGAAGACTAAGGGGGTTATTCACTAAAGGGTTTTGGAAAAGGCAGGAGAAGTGCACAATCTAGGACAACATAGCTGAAATGGAAAGTGAGCTGAATTAGAGAATTTCTCCAAATCAGCTGTGTTGTCCTAGATTGGTCACTTCTCTTGCTTTCTCCAAACTCCGAATAACCCTGTAAAAAATAAAAACAGAAACCGATTTTACACTGCTGGCTACTCTGCAACATCAGCATTCAGTAATGGTATAGCTGTAAATGCAGCTCCTGGAGGCATAATCAGTGTTAAGGTGCCCACACAACTTACAATTTATCTGCAGATTTTCTGTGGTCAGATGGAAAAAGTGCAACAGATTGGCCCAGGTGGAGATTCCTCCATCCACACAGTTTAATGTAGATGGAGGAATCTGTTGCACCTTTTCCATCTGACCATAGAAAATCTGCAGATAAATTGTAAAGTGTATGGACAAACATGGGGCAGATCTGGGCGTGTATGGGCTCATCGATACAGGTGTTCAATCAAGCTCAGATCTGACCTCTGTTCAACTGAGTAGAGAACTCCTAATATTTGCAGATAGAATGGAGATCCGAGATGTTGATTGAAGGGTGAATTCGGCAGCTTGTTAGTAAACTCCATTGAACTCTCATCCTGCCTCACATAGGACAACTTTAAATACGCAATAAGACCTAAAAGAGTCCTACAAATGATATTATAAAGGGAAACATAATCCGAGAATCTGTCATCAGCAGATAACTATGTGTAGGCAAACAATGGGAATAGACTGCGTTCAATGCTCCTGAGAGTGTGGATCTCCTGACCCCGCACTTTCCTGCTTTCTTCTCTGCGTCTGCAGGGAACATGGAGAATCTGATGGCAACTCTGTGTAGAACTAATTCTATTATGATAAGGGTGGAGGAAACATGAAACTCAAAACTCTATGATGGAAATCAAAATCAAATGAATATACGTGTCCTCAATTCCTTTTTTTTTGCCAGTGGCTTCATGCACACTACAACATTGTCAGTTGCTTGGTGCACACATGAAAATGTTGTTAGCATTACATTTATTTGGTTGCTAACAAAATTCTTTGCCAGCGGCTAGATTCCACGGTCAGCAGCAAAATGTAAACAACGGGGAGCAATAGCCAGACTGCCATTGGCTATTTCAAATTGCAATAGCCAATAGCAGGCTGGCTATTGTACTCTCCCACTAAGCAGAGGAGCGGACCTGAGAGAGAACTTTCTCTCAGGTCCGCTCCTCTGCTCAGTGGGCAGGGTTTCAATAGCCAGCCTGCTATTGGCTATTGCAATTTGAACTAGCCAATGGCAGTCTGGCTATTGCTCCCCGCTGTTTACATTCACCTATCGGCTGCGGAAGCTAGGGAGGGGGTGGTTGCTTGAGAGTTAGTACAGCTGTCAAGCAACCAGACACTACAGTTATCCGGCACCTACCAATCCCTGTGGGTGCCGGATAACTGGGAGTTCACTGTATATGGGCAGATATGTCAGAATATGGACTGGTGACCTGCCAAGACTTTCCTCCCAGGTACATCTAAAGGTGGGCATACACGTACATACAGGTAGGTGTGTCACTCAGACGGCGTTCACATATGGACGTCTTGTGAAAGCGTGTCAAACATGCACAAAAGTGAGCGCCACATTTGCATAATGTCCTTCTCTCCCGCGTTTGGTGTGCGTCCAGGAACCCAATGGGGATGCACACTAAAGGCGGGAAACAAACGCCTGCAAAAGTGGGGCAACACAAGTTCCTGTGATTCCCTGCATTCCTGCCACAATGTGCTGTGAATGGGGGCTCGAAGTTTTGCATGGGTTTGGGCCCCTTCTGGCGAACTGGATTCACGCCAAGCCTCCTGCACATCACTACTTATATGCGGTGATCACAAATAAGTTGCGGATCATTTTAACACTTTTTGGAATTTGGAAACATTTGAAATCTGGAATTTCTTCTCAAGCAAAAAAGGACACTCTGTACTTTGGTTTTATGCATGCGGGCAGAAAAAAAAGCAGGGGTGGGCAACTCCAGCCCTCCACCTGTGGGAAAACTACAAATCCCATGATGCATCTGCCTCTGGGAAGGATGCCTGTGGCAATGCCTCATGGGATTTGTAGTTCCACAGCTGGAGGGTTAGAGTTTGCCCATATATAATTATAAAGCTGGAGTTCAGCTTCAAGTTTTTAAGCCTGAACTCCAGGCAAACAGCTATATAGACAGTTGAAGTATATTAGAAGTGTTTCTTTATGGCACGGGCCCCCCCTTGAAGTAGTAGTTCTGTGCACTGTTTTTTCTCAATCAGCACACTTACGTAATATCAGACAATGTGAATATAGAGGGAAGCTTCATTCATACATAGTCTGGTGTAGCACCTGCCGGCTGCACAAAGCTGAGAAGTGAAAGAGCTGCATCCTCTGAGTTCCGCTCTGTTTAGCTAGACTAGCGATCCCTTCTGAAAGAATGTGAAAAGTGCACAGAGCCTTCACCGGGCACTCAGAAATCATAAAGGGACACAGCCTGAGCTCAGGGAATAGAAAGCGAATCATAACCCGCAGACCGGAGTGTCGGTGCTGTGTGCTCCGCTCTTGTTTTCTAACTATTTGTCACCATTATAATCTTGAGAGCTCAATCAGCAAAATGGAACTTCTCATTGCATTGCATGTGTTTAGAGGAGATAAGGGATAATGGCAAAATATTCCCCGACCAACATCCAGCAAATGGACTTCTACTTTTCAGCTAGAATAGAGCTCATGTTCCTTTTTAATAATAAAATGTGCTCATATCATGATAAGAATAATATTAGTCACTCATATGATGGATTTTATTCCGGGAACACATTGGGAATCGGGTTACATGAGAATCTATCCTTTGTCCCGGACCTGATGAGTGCATTCAGTTAAAGGGAACCGGTTCTGGGAGGAATATGGGGGCTGCCATTACTAAACTCTGCTTGTCAAATTGCTGCTAGCCTGGCTGTATTCTGGACCCAGTGACAGGGGCAGACAGAGGATTCCTGTGTGAGAATCAGCGGTGTTTATGTCAACAGTGATTACCTGCGAATGACTGCCAGAGACGAAAACTGCACCCTGGGGCGATCATTCGCTGCATGTCCGATTACGTGTGAGCCATGTCATCCTCTCTTTGCTTTGTTCACATAAACACTGCTGAGTCTCAAAGAGCAAATCGTGGACTACCCCAGTATTTCTCATCCTTTGTTTCGTCACGGCACCCTTTGAAAGTACGCAAAATCTCAAGGCACCCCAGTTTAAAATGTCACAGTTTTTAAGGGTGACCCCACTCAAACACACAAAAAAAGTTGGTTTTCCCCTTCACATCATAGTCTCCCTTTGCATCAGTACCCCCTGTTTCACATGACCAGCCCCTCTTTCACATGAAAAGCCCCTCTTTCACATCAGAAGGCCCCCTTTCACATCAGAAGCCCCTCTTTGACATCAGCAGCCCCTCTTTCACATCAGAAGCCCTCTTTCACATCAGGAGTTGCGCATTCACATCAGGAGCCCCCCTTCACATCAGGAGCCCTTGTTTCATATTAGAGTCCCCCCCCCTTTCACATAAGGAGCCCCCTTTACAACAGGAGCCCCCTTCACCTCATTCTTTATTCCCCCCCCTTCACATCACAGCCCCAGTTACACAACATTTTGAGGCACCCCTGGGGAAGTCACAAGGCACCCCATGGTGCCACGGTATCCAGGATAAGAAAGGCCGGTCTACCCCTACACACAAACATGACTGAGGCCTTAAAGAGACCCTGTCACCAACTTAAAATATTGTATTACTGAAGCCAATTTTTATTATTATTATTTTGGATAGAGTAGTGGATGGCTATAACCTCTGTCAGCATTTTTATTGCCATCTGTGTCCCATTGGGGAGATTTCCCTTCACTTCCTGTTTGATAGCCACAACAGGAATTGAGAGGAACATCCTTGGTGATCAGCATGGTCACCAGAACTAGTGTCCCCATTGGACGATATTTTCCATCTATTCCTGTTCTGACGACAACCCAAAATTTGGGATTTTCTTTTACTTTCTGTGGTAATGGTCCCCAGGAGAAATAGAGAGGGTGAAGCTCCCTAACGGGGACACAGACAACCATTAAAACCTAACAGGGGTTCTAATCCCTCTCCACCCTGTCCAAAACTAAAAACGAAATACATTAAAATAACATAAAATAATGTTTCTTTCTCTTGCAGTGTGCCTTTGAATTTAGAGAGTGTGAGTAGTAAATTGTAGCACAGCCCCCTCCCCACCCCTTCCTTATGCAGCATGGCCCTCTCCTCTTCTGGGAGTGTCTGATTACTGTCTGTGCTGGCAGCTCTGAGTCTACTGGGCCTGCTGACATCACCTCCAAGATGGCAGATCCCTGCAACAGCGTTTTGTCACGTGTTTCCTAAAGCACATCAATGCCCTCTTTGCTTGTAGCTCGAAGCTCAAAAAAGTACATGAGCGTCTTTTTTTTTGAGGTGGGGGGGGCTGTGTTTTTGGCCCCATATTTAATGAGAGCAGCTGAGAAAACGCATAAGAAATGCATGTAATGGGCGTTTATTGTGTCTAAAAACTGTCTCCTCCTCCTTGAAACAATCTTTTCATTGGCTAAAACAAAAACATGGGTTTTCGATGTTTACACAAGGAAGGCTTTTACAGGTAAATAAAGTATAAAATATGTTAAATACACATATACCTATATGGCTGGGGTGGGCAACTCCGGCCCTCCAGCTGTTGTGGAACTATAAGTTCCATGAGGCATTGCAAGACTGGCAGTTACAGGCATGACTCCCAGAGGCAGAGGCATGTTGGGATTTGTAGTTGGAGGGCCGGAGTTGCCCACCCATTGTTATTATAAGATTGCTGTTAAAATGAACAGTCTGGTGACAGGGTCTCTTTAAAGATAGTTTGATGCTAGAATAAACTTTTTTTAAAGAAGTTCACCTGGTAAAGAAAAAAGGTGTAGGTTAGGGTGTGGAACTCTCTGCCGCAGGAAGTGATTTCAGCTAAGAGTGTGGAATCATTCAAGAAACTCCTGGACGAGTTCCTTGAAGTCCATAATATAAAGGGGTACACGTACTCTTAAGAGCAAAATCACACATGGACTCATATACACGCACACACCTGCTCAAACATAAATGCACACGCGCAATAGGTTGGACTTGATGGACTTATGTCTTTATTCAACCTCAAATACTATGTAACTATGTATACTACTCACCCCGTTCACACTGCCAATCTTCCTCCTGATAGAGTGGGAAGCATCTGACAATTCCAGGAGAGTTGGGTGTCTGCTCCCCCTCTGGACTCTGTGGTTCCTTCCACCAACCTCTACATCACTATAGGACACAGTGGTAGCAAAGGGACCAGCGGAGGGAACCACAGAGTCCCGGGGGAACCGGACATCCAACATTCCCAGAAGTGTCTGACGCTGAAGATTCTTTGGAACATGGGCGCAGAGGGCAGTAGAAGAAGTTTAGGATGTACTTTGTTTATTACAGGCACTTCTTTTCTGTCATGTTGATGAGCGTTGTTCTCCTGCTTTTGGAACACGGGTCAATCAAATGTCAGGCAAACCTCATTGACTTTAATAGAACAGATGACATGACAGCTCAGAGGCTGCGTTTGACCTGCGTTCCGTCGCGTTCCTGTGCACGTTGTCCTATTGATGTGGGTTTGAAGTACAGGCGAGGAAGGTGAAGACGAGCCTGTCGTATGCTGCGCTTTCCATTTACATACAGCTGCATGTGTTCCAGCTGACGTGTATGACAACAATGCCCATCCACGTGAACCTTAAGGGTCCAGTCACACTATCTGCGCTGGAGCTGGGGTGGCCATTGTTTTCAGCGCACCCCAACGCAAGACGGTGCAATTTGCCTTGGCATGGATGGTGCCCATTCACAGCACTGCATTTCGGTAGGAACGCGGTGGTGTGAGCTGAAAAAAGTAAGGCATGCCTTCATTTTGTTCAATGTAGTGGAATGCGATGCGACACAACTGCCTCACACCCCGCTGTGCCTGTAGAATTGAATGAAATGTCAGATTGCATAGTGAATGGCCAGGAGATTGTACAGTCAGATTGCATAGTGTATGGCCATCCTTAAGGTGCCCACACACCTTGCGATAATCGTACGACAATCGCGCGAAATCCCGCGATCGTACGATTATCGCAAGGTGTGTGGAAGGCGTGCGACCGTTTCTACTGTACAGTCGCACAACTTTTATCTTAGGAACATGTGCGAAAACCCGCCGAGAATCGTACGATTGTTGGCGGGTGTGTGGCATGTTCGTAAGATAAATGCCGCACGGGCCGGTGTGCGCAAGCACACACTGCCCGTTTGGCATTGCGGTCATTGGAAGCCTGCCCCTCAGCGGGCAGATCGTACGTTTTTTTAATTACCTTACAACCATCGCAAGACAAAAGTCTTGCGATGGTTGTAAGGTCTGTGGCCAGCTTAAAAGAGATTGTACAGTCAGATTGCATAGTGTATGGCCATCCTAAAGGTGCCCATACACCTTGCGATTATCATACTATAATCGCGGGAAATCCCCCGATCGTACGATAATCGCAAGGTGCAGTGGCGGAACTACCGCCGTATGCAGAACGGGCCGGTGTGCGCAAGCGTTCAGCATTGCAGTCATCGGAAGCCCGCTCCTCAGGGGGGGCAGGCTTTCGATGATCGCAAGTACGATCTGCCTGTCCAAGATGGGCAGATCGTACGTTTTTTAAATTACCTTACAACCATCGCAAGACGGAAGTCTTGCGATGGTTGTAAGGTCTATGGCCAGCTTTAAGGAGATTGTACAGCCAGATTGCATAGTGTATGGTTATCTTAAAGGTGGCCATACACTTTACAACCCTCGCGAGACTATGTACAGTGTATGGGCACCTTAAAGGAGATTTTACAGTCAGATTGTAGAATGTATGGCCCTCTTAAGGTGGCCATACACTGTACAACCATCGCAAGACCTTAGTCTTGCGATGGTTGTAAAGTAATTAAAAAAACGTACGATCTGCCCATCTTGGACAGGCAGATCGTACTCTCGATCATTGCAAGCCCGCCCCCGAGGGGCGGGCTTCCGATGACCGCAATGCAGAAGGGCGAGTGTGCGCATGCGCACACTGGCCCGTTCGGCATTTGTCTCCCGAGCACCGTTCAACCAGCCAATAATCGTCCGATTTTCGGCTGGTTTTCTAGCGTGCTTCTTAGACAAAAGACGTGCGACCGTACAGTAGAAACGGTTGCACGTCTTCGTTCACACTGCTCAATTCTCGTACGATCGCGGGATTTCCAACGATTCTCGTACGAGAATCGAGCAGTGTATGGGCACCTATAGATTGTACAGTCACATTGCATAGTGTATGGCTATCTTAAATTGTACAGTCAGATTGCATAGTGTATGGCTATCTTAAATTGTACAGTCAGATTGCATAGTGTATGGCTATTATCTTAGATTGTACAGTCAGATTGCATAGTGTATGGCCATCTTAGATTGCACAATCATTGTGAATGGCCAATTTGAACAATCAGTCATCAGATAGAAGAATCCGATGTGTGGTGTGACCTCTGGTTTCATGGACGATGTCACCATTCATGAAATGAAGGCTCGGCCCCCGTCCGCCGGCTGTCAGGGATGCGAAGGGGGGTGAATCCAGTGTGCGGATCCGCTCCGGGTTTTGCGGTGCCAGTAGCAGACAATCAGTAGGCAGTGGGCGAGGCCTGCGGAGAGGAGAGGCTGAGCCGAACTCCTCGCTGAATCCAATTCAATGATCAGCAGTCAGTGCGAAGAGCAGCTGCCGTGTTCTGCCAGGAATATCGCTGGAGTTTTAGGGGGGAAGCCTTGCACCTCACTTGTCCAGCCCGCACCCCCATGCCATGACTCGTCCCATACAAGGCTGAGTGGAGTCATTGTGACACTTGGATTTTTGGAGAAGAGGGATCCCGGTGTTGCCCCGATCTGTGTATCTACAGCACAAAGTGCAGCGTTTGTCATCCCGATCGCCTCCCATGTGTAGTAATGACTAAGGATTGCCAACGAGTGCCTACTGGATCCGCTTTTCCGGAGAGATCCCTCTCAGTGGATTACTAATGGGACTCTACAGGAGCTGATCGTGCATTGCCTCTGTTCCCAAGGTACGGTGCTGAGCTATTGTCATTGTGTGTCGATGTATGTGTGCTTCTAGGAATGGCTGGATGGGCATGGCAGGGATTTCACGGGGGATCTGTGTGCCCCCCCCCCACCCCCAGATAGGGAGCCCCCCACATACAAAGCCAATGGAGGCTCCTTCTCTCATTTGTGAGTGAATGGCCTGGAACCAAGCGTGCAATTCTGTCATTATGGAAACTTGGGATCGCTAATTGTCGCTTAGCCCCCCTGTCTGTGTCCTCAGCCCTCTGTCTGTCTGGCTTTGTGTAGCGATGCCCAGATCGCCACTCACGGCTTTAACCAGGATCAAAGGGTCGTGTCAGGGTCGCCCTATATCTCCGTCCGAGCCCCCTATCCTCTCATTCCATCCAAATCCTGCTGCCCTCTTCTCCTGCGTACATCGCACTGGCACACCCACCCATGGATTCTGGGGTTCTCGTCTATAGCTCAAGCCGAGGGCTCCGCATTCTTCACAGGGATGTGCCAAGCTTCCAGATGCTATAGGGAGTCCTTTTAAAGTTTAATAAATAGGTCACTTGGCACGTTGATGTGATGCACTTTTTAGAAGTGTAACGAGATTTGTGACAGCGAAGTTGGTGCCAGGGGAGGATTTAGGGCAGGGAGGCTGGCAGGCAATTTCAGCTTATTGCACGGTCATCTGCCTACTGTGGGGTATTACTATGTGCCTATTGTGGGGGCACTGCCCACTGCGGGGACTCTGCTTTGTGCCTGCTACGGTGCACTGCCTACTGTCGGGTATTACTATGTGCCTATTTAGGGGCACTGCCCACTGTGGGACTCTACCTTGTGCCTGTTATGGTGCACAACCATGTGCCTAATGCTTTGTGCCTGCTACGGTGCACTGCCTACTGTGGGGTATTACTATGTGCCTATTTAGGTGCACTGCCTACTGAGGGACTCCTGCCTTGTGCCTACAATTGGGCACTGCCATGTGCCTATTGAGGAGTGCTGCCCACTGAAAGACTCTGCCTTGTGTCTGCTATGGTGCCCTGCCTACTGTGGGGTACTATTTTGTACCTATTAAGAGGCACTGCTCACTGTGGTACTCTACCTTGTGCCTGTTAGGAGGAACTCTGCCTTGTGCCTACAATTGGGCATTGCCATGTGCCTATTGAGGGGTGCTGCCCACTGAGAGACTTTGCCTTGCGCCTACTATGGGGCACTATATTGAGAGACTCTGCCTTGTGTCTGCTATGGTCCACCGCCATGTGCCTGTGGAGGGGCCCTGCCTACCTGTCATCTGCCTCTTCTGGAGCAGTACCACCTGCCTTCCGTGGGACACTGTCATTTGCCTATTTTAGCGCATTGTCACGTACCACCTGTCCACTGTGTGGCTTTATGGTCTCTCTCCTTCCTCCTGTGGGGCAATGTAATTTGCCTATAATGCCTGCTGTGGGGTACTGCCCAGTTGCTATCTGCCTCTTGTCTATTATAGAGCAGTGCCACCTGCCTTCTGAGGGGCACAGTCATGTGCCTACTGTGGCGCACTGGCATCTGCCTCCTGTAGTGCACCATCAGCCTTAATGCGCTCTCTCCACAAGTGCACAGTGGCTGGTGCGCTGCTCTCCCCAGTGTATGAGAGCCAGTCAGCTGAGAGTAATGTTCTCTAAGTGCTCTGGCTGTGAATTTGAACGAGAGCTAGTAGGAGCTTTGGGAAGCCGCCTGTAAATCCCCCCATGTGTTGTTTTCCCTGCTGCCTTATGGAGCCTGCTTCTGCTTGGTACATTTGAGGAAATGGAGCAGAAAGTGAGGGAGTTGGTGGGCTGCCTGAGTCCCAACGGGGCCCTACAGCAAAATAAGATCATTACAATAAAACGTCTGAGATGGGAAAACAAGTAGCTCCATCACAACAAACATACAAGTGCCAAGATTGGGTGCTAACCACCACCCAGTGCCAATCTAAGGCTAAATCTGTTAGGCGCAGTGATCTGTGTAGGGCAAAACTGTTGCACAGGGCCCCTCGGGGCAATTAAATGGTTAAATGAAGCCACTAGTGCTTAATGAAGGAATGTGCAGGGCACAGAACAGAATGACTTTTTCCTTTTGTGCCTGGAGAGTAATGTGGGGATTTAGGTTCCATTGATTACATTAACATAGATTTTTTTCTATTTTTTTTTCTATTGCTAGAGTAGAAAATACACAAGTGGTGCCTGGAAGACACAACAAAGGTTAATTGTGCAAAACCAGAGTGTCTGCTGTGTGTCTGCAGTACCTTGTAATTCCGACTCCCGGCTGTTTCACGGCTCCAAGGAAGTCAATTGTGCCCACAGCAGTGACTCTGCTAATGGCAATACAATCTAAAAATGCTTATTTCCCTTAAGCATGCTTCTGCTTTTAACCGCTCTGTCCGGAGTCATTTCTTGATGGTCTTGAGTCGGTTTGATTTTGTCATTCCCATTTCCAAAGTACTAAGCCAGGCAACATAAGAGAAGGGCCTGTTTAAGTCTCATCTGGATCAATGTGCTGCACTCAATACACATGTGGGCATTTCAGTGAACTGCTTTTATTGAGCTTTGATAGGAAGCACATTTGCTGTATTGCTGGGATAAGGAAAAGCCCAGGCTCCAATGATAAAGTATTAATAGCATGTATAGTACAGGAAGAAAATGTTTACAGCGTAGTTACTGTGCTGCAGTCCACTAAAATAGAAAAGACATAAAAGTCAGCTACGACTGCTTGTCTACTGGTTGCTGCTTGCCCTGTACTATCTTCCAGACTCCGGGGGCTGTAGAAGTTAACAATTAACTCACTCTAAATTGGTCAGTCATGTCTCCAATCTGGAAAGTAGACAGCATTGATTTGTCTTCAGTTGGCATTTGTGGTCCTCCTCCTGATTCTAAGCACTCTTTCATTTTTATCTCAAAAGCAAAGACTAAAGTACACAATTGGACCATATTGACAAGGCTGCTTGTATCCTGTTGACCACATTTATATTGTAACAGCATTTTAAATACCATTTCATGCTTCTTGTTGCCAACAACCGAGGCTACAATCAAATTTGCAACACCGATTAACTGGGTGCCTACATTGTAGGACAATCGGACCTTATTGTCAAGGTTGGTTATATTCTGCTGACCATATTACTTGTGTATAGGCAGCTTTTTAAATGCCATGCATGCTTTTCATTGCCAACTACCGAAGCTACAATCACACTGCAATACAGATTAATTGGATGCATACATTGTAGGGCAATCAGACCTTATTGACAAGGTTGGTTATATTCTGCTGACCATATTACTTGTGTATAGACAGCTTTTTAAATACCATATATGCTTCTCATGCTAACTAGCGAGACTACAGTCATATTGCAACACCAATTAACTGGGTGCATACATTGTAGGACCCTCAGACCCTATTGACAAGGTTGGTAATATTCTGTTGCCCATGTTATTTGTGCATGAGCAGCTTTTTAAATACCATACATGCTTCTCTTTGCCAACTAATGAGACTACAATTATACTGCAACACCAATGAACAGGCTGCATACATTGTAACCCAACAAAGAGTTAGCGTGTGTAAGAATGATAGCCTGATAGCTATGCTTTTCTCTAATACCGCTTATGTTATAGCACTGCATATCTTGTGATCCAAACATTGTTCTTTCCAAGTCCTTTTTACAATGTGTCAAATATTAATGATATCTTGCTTCAGCTGAATAGAAGTTTGTAAATATTTGGGTTACATTCTTTTATTGCTGACTATAGTCACATCCTGATCACACCTATGGCAGTAAAAGAAGAAAGCCCAATAAGCATCTTTAAGTTCTAATTGCATTTTTTTGGTGTGCTTTTAAGTTTTTAATGCTGTCTGAGTCACATGCCCTGTGTTCTGCTAATTCTGTTTAGTTTTGATGTGTTGAGTGATACGCTTAAGCAAGCTCTTTAAATGGATAAGCGAGTTGAAATGTATCTTTCCTTGTGCATATATTGTTTTAAGACGCATGGATTTCTAATACACGGCTACTTGAAGATAAAATCAGGCTGGGGCTCTTTTCCTGAGCTAGCTGTGTGGGAGACTAGCCTGCTAAATGCATTGAATTGGTAGGGGTCTTTTAGGGTTAGACAAGAAGGTGCCTTTATTGCAAGACCTGCCAGGGTGCATATCCTGTGATAAATCCAAGGATGTGTTTTGTATAGATGACAGCAAATTTGTTTGTATGGTTGTTTTAAATTACAAAGGGAACTCCTTCGTTTGCTTTGCCAGCTCCACAGACTGACATTTGAAAAAGGGGACATTGTGCAGTGCTGACAGATAAAGTGACTGCACTACTGTTTTTCCTTCTCTTTTGTTTGTCTGCCACTCATCATTATATCAAAGGCAGAATTAATTTATTTTGTGATAACGCCGCCACAGGAGCGAGGCTATGTTGGGGGAAGCTGACTGTGAAAACTTAGCGCCTTGCCTACTTTTCTTATCTCAGATGTGCCCAATGATACTCTTGTTCCAAAGTTTTAATTGTAACCCACCAGTAAAGGTGGCATGTTAAAGGGAGTGACATTTATAGCTGACTTATTTTGTGTTTTAAGAATTGATTTAACGAGAGCAGGGCTTATTTGATAAGGCCGAAAATAAAAAAGGGGACAATGGGAATTTCTCAAGTGGTCTCACTTTACTAAACTGATTGCTGTACTCTACACTCCATTTTTGCACTCTTTGGCTTGCCTTAATAAATATAGAATCCTGTGTATATAGGATATAAATGCATGAATTGTGCTTGGGTCCCCTAGTGGACATTGTAAGATTTGCAGTGATGGATTACTCCCTACTTCAGGCTATTTCTCAGCACTTTCTCTATTTTGTGTAAGTTCTTACACCATCACTTAAATAATGCCTATTGTGGAGCGACAAGTTGTTTCTTTTATGAAGACCTTACATTTGAATGTTTTGCTTTGTCTGCGTAATGGTTGAAAAAGAAAAGGATTTAGGCTGCCAGGGAAGGTTGCTTTCATCTTTGAGGCAGAACACAGGGAGTTAGCTGCCTTGCCTTCTTTAGTTGTTTTGGCAGCTAAACCGGTTAGTTAATTGGTAAACCTGGTGGTCCCTGCGCAGCAGAGTAATACTTTCAACCACATGGTTTTTTTTTTTTTTTTTTTTTTTTTACAAATTTAAACCGGGATTTTGGAATCGCGACCTTTTTTGTTGTTTTTTTTTTTTTTTTTTTATTGGCAAACTTAAGACAGGAATTTGGAAATGCAGCCCTGTTGGTTTCCTCTGGCTAACCACTGATAGAACAGTGGATATGGTCAAACAGGCATTCGAAAAATGGTTTCCAACTGGCCTTTTCTTTTAAAATTGCTTGGATTAGTCTCTGCAGTAGAGACCCTGGGTAAATGCTTTACAGGGATTTCCTTGGCATATTTCATGTTTATGCCTAGGTATGTTGAACATATTAGATTCAGCTGCTTTTTTTTTTTTTGTGCACCATGCAATGTATATTTCAGAATATTTACATTTACATCCCCCTCATTATATGCAGTGGTTTTGCCTGTTATGCTGTGTTCTATTCCACTGTCAGCCAACAGTTATTGGTCAATGGTATTTCTGTAGTCTCCGCTGAAAGTAACTCCCTTTATACTTTTTCTACATGCTGAAATCAGCAATAAGGAATGTGTAACAAATTATGAATTTACAGGTCAGCCTGACTGCACTAAACTTGCTAAAGGTCAGTACCTTCTTGCTTGGTGTGTTCTTGAACATATCAATGTACATTACACAGAAGTCCTGTGTGGCTTATTTATCAATAAACATTGGCAAAGCGTTTTCTGAGACATTCTGATTTCTCCATATCCGATTTTTTTTTTTTTCCATTTAAGTACCATTGTAAATTGGAGATTATGATTGGTTGCTATTGGAAACCCCAGATTGCTCCATATCAGATTTTTTTTTCCATTTTAGTGCCAATGTAAATTGTGATTGGTTACTATTAGATACCCCAGATTGTTTAAGATAATATTTTCCTCAGACATGTTGGTACATTGAGCCTGTGTGTTTGTGTAAATCTGTACCATTCATGTGCAAAGGTTAAATTTAATTTTGTTTTAAAAATATTAATTAGTGGATTTTGTGTGTGTGTGATTCTGTAAGAGGCAAATCTTATTTTTCTGCTGTATACATTTTCTCAAATCTATCTCGTAGGCAGACCATTAGTATCTATTTTTTTTTTAGACTCGTATACACTTCTAAAGACGCATATACACTACATTGGCATCATTCTAAAGATACATACTGTATACAAATTTTTTTATTCATATAGGGTGCCAATAAAGAATTACAAAGCAAGGCAAGGGTTGTGCCAGATATAGAATACATACATGATATTGCTTGGACCTTAGAAAAGACTGTAGGCCCCTGAAAGCTTGTCTTGAAAATGGTAACTGCTAGTGCAAATTTAAAACAATTTTAATCTTATAAAATTAAGAAAGGCATTACAGACCCTACTCGACTGTTTTGTTGCAATAGTTCACTAATAGAGCTACAATTACCTGAAGTATATTTGTTTAAACCTAGCTTGGCCACTAGGGGCACTCTTCTCTTGTATTGACAGTACGGAATTTCATTCAAGCTTAATGGGTTGTATGAAAAAAAATTCTAAAGAATTAACTCTGTAGATAGATTTGGTTTCAAGCTTCTTTGCCAAAGTCCTCTTATTCAGTAAAGTCTACCCCCAATACTACCCTGCTTAATACAATGCTTTAATTGATAGTGTTATTTATTTGGTTTGTATTATAGTATACATAAATGCCTAATGTAACTATACAGTATCCACTAAGCCAATTATTGTTTTGTTTCAATGGTCCTTGTGAAAGTTGGAGCATGAAAGCAAATGGCAATTATTTTGTAAACCCCTCAGAAAATATTTTGACCGTGGGTTTTTGTTATGCAAATATAAAAGATGCTGCTTTTGGCACTATTTGGAGACCTTTTCATAAAGGACATCTACTTGTTAAATCATTCAGTCTTCATCAATTTTACGTAAGACTGAGAAGCACTCAGATGATCAAAAATAGCGTTTTATATGTCGCCCCCCCAAGAGGGACAAAAATTACACAGTAGTCTTTCTTTCGGTGATCGAATTGGTAATTTAAAGGAGGGCACCTGACCTCCTCTGATCATTGGTTAAAAGGTTAATCTCATTGACAATAATCTCCTCTGTGTCCTTCATACCTGTATAATGACCCCACAGCTGTTGAAAGAACAAAGAGGTTTGGTGATGAGGTGGAGCTACACCTTCACGTTGCACCTTTCTTATGTGAACTGTTTGTATTATTGCTGAACAATTCCTTATGGAGTGTTTGCGTTTGCTACTCTAGCTGTCAGCTTTTCTGTAGCGATTGCTCTTTAGTTAATTCCTCCAGCATCTTTAAATTATGGCCTAGCGATAGATAGCTACACTGTTGCCTGATCTTCATCTATTAATCATGGAAGCTGCTTTTTATGCTGTTGCCATGGCACCGGGGCCTTAGATAGTGTTGGGGTGCCTTGGGGAAGGCTCTCTGTATAACAGGACTTGCTAGCCTTGCAGTTATTTTGGCAGAAGCAGAGCTTGAAAAAGAACAGAGAGCGATATCCAACATTATTCAGGATTGGATTAAAAGAGGCAACTCCTCGACGTGTCTCTGTGGACCTTGTTATATGAACATCCAGCTGATATGTTTTTTTTTCCGGGGTATATTTCTCCTTTGTTCCTAACAACATTTGAAAAAAGGATAAAAGTAACCTCCCCTTCTCTGAACCATCAGCAAGAGTGAAGATTGCTTTTCATCACAACCGGTGATAAATGTCCAGGCTAATGAGTGTTTAGGCCTTTTAATGCAATTCAGGTAATTGTGTTTAAAAAAACCCAAATCTAAGCTTTGACACAAATGGGGCCATATTTTAACCCGTGTTTATTTGTGCAGTCACAAATTGGTATAATTTGATAGTTCGTTGTGCTGTGGGTTTCAGCAAATTGCCTAGTGTCTGATATATTATAAAAAGCCCTCTAGAAGTCACCTCATTAACAAATCTAGTAGCAGACTTTTAAGTTAGCAGTGAAAAGAACAAAGTCCAAAGTGCAGTAACCTATAGTAACCAATTGGCATTTACTTTATTGAGGTTAGCCTAGTGGAAGTTGGATTTTGATCGGTTACTAATGGGTGCTATACCTTTTTCGCTTTTGTTGTTTACTCGGGCATCAACTTAAAGAGGACCTTGCCTTTAAATGCAAGGTCTGCCTGTAATGCACGGGGTCGCCTCACCCTGTAAAAAATCGCTAGCTGAAAAAAAACCCATTGTATTTTATACTTGGCTTAACCCTATATACTGCATCTCAGGCAAGATCTTGAGAAATGCAGAGCAGCCCAAATCTCATGAGAAGCTGTGCCTGCAATGGACTGGATTGAGATTTTGAGGTACTTGTTCCCCAGGAATTCATCCTATGTGATTAGCATAGTAGAGGTGACAGGTTTTCTTTAAGGCAACATCAGGGGTCTATCAGACTCTTCATGTGACCTCCTGCATTCTGTTAAAGCTGATCAAGCACAGATGGTGCTTGACCAGCTCCTTCCCCCAGATAGAGCGGTTTGGCATTGATCGGATGCTTCTGATGCTGAGCGCCTACCCCCCCACCCCCCGGAAATCGATAAAAAGGGTGCTCACTCCTCTACCACAGCTGGTGGTGGCTTCTTACTTGCGAGTGCTGACAAAACCTTTACATCGGTGGTAGTGAAAGGGTTAGCTCAAACCTTTCATGGGAGATGCACAGAGCTGTTGACCTCGCCTGAAAATGCCAACTGCCGGGCTATTCTGGTCTGCTGGCTTTAATACTATGTCACTGACAAGGAATGACAAAACAGATCAGAAAAGTCAGATTAAAGTCAGCAATTCTTATTTACATATGGCCATTCAAAACCAAGCGTGCCAGCATTACAGCCAAGCAATTTAACACCAAGGGCAAGGGGAGGTCAGCAATAGCAACTTGTATGTGTCTCTCTCTTTGGCATTGATAGATTTTCTTTATATGTAGCAGATAAAACTGAGCTACATTTCTTTATTACTGTAATTCTTTCTTTATGTAGTGTCAACATATTGTTCTACATTGTAAAGAGAGCATGAAGCAGCAATAAAAACATTATAACATACACCAACACATGAAACAATTAGAGAATGTTGCCTAGATGTTCTTTCATTGATATCTAAATACATGAAGCTTTATTATAGCTTGAAATTAAATCTATCATAGACTATAAATTTGTCTTGTTCAGTGCTAACATACTGACAGATCTGGGGCACTTGGAGGTCTCTGTTTTGGTCTACCTTTCTTTGTTTGTGCGATCATGTTTTAATGAATAAGCCCCATGCTGAGTGCAGCATGCCATCTGCTCCCTCTTTCCAATTGCTGCACCTGAAGGAGAAGCTGTGATCAGTTACTCAGTGTAGACCGTATGGATCCCTTTGTCCTTATTGCCACCAGAAAGAATGAAATTACATATTCTACAGCCAAGAGCATATTGTCAATGCAATATGCATTATATAGAAATATGCTATTAAAAAATGTCTTGTGTAACAAAAAAATTAGGTTGAGCCTAAACCGAAATTACTGATCCAGTTGGTTAAGCTGCCCTTTGGGGGCCTCCTAACATAGTTTCAGCAGTACATAGATTACATTGAACAGGCCATTCCATGTCCAGATGAATTCTCATGTGATGTTTGCATGCACTGACAAATTTTGGTCACCACATTTAATTTTTTTCCCCCTTTTGTCATTCCCTATCCAGTTCTGATGACTCCGATCAGATTTAAAGCATTTAATGGATTGCTGATGGCCTAAATCAGGCAATTAGCTATATTTAATAATGCAGAGTCAAGCTTTTTTAGATTTGAGTATTCTTTGGGTGGCAAGATATCAAGCTGAGGGCTTTATACTCAAAGCATTAAGTAAAGATTCACCATACTTTCTACTAAAGTTAAAAAGACTCTACTCTGAATTCTTTTCATCTGAAGGAATGTCTGGAATTGTTCTCGGCAGCAGTTCTGCTGTACAAAAACTCTTGTGAGAAAGCTTGTATAATGCCTGCTGTTTCTGCTACACCTGACGCACATCTGGGTGATATTTCAGCATTGATGGACAAGGCCTATAATAGGATACGCATTTATCTTGGTCTATTTGTTGATTTGTTGTGGATTATATTGGGCCAATAGACTCTGTGAAATGGAAATGTTAAGACCATTAGAAGTCACAATGGTATTTGGTGCCATAAAGCAAAACTGTGCTTAGAGATATGTGGGCTACCCTTGCTGATCTCTTTTTAAAAAAAATAGACGTTGCCTAGCTATATCTGGCTTTAATACTGACCTAGAGCCGGTATTCATCAAATGACTGTAGGTCCTGAACTGCACGCTGGTTTCAAGTTTTGTAAGTTGCCAATGCCTCCTTGTCCTTTAATGAACAGGGTAAACGTTTTGTTTTTTTCTCAGAATGAAGCTGGCCATATACGGTATGTTTAGTCTGATTGTACCACCCCTGCCCAATATTTTAGATTTATTAAAATACAATCCAACCAATTTTTGTATCCAATCAGGTAGGCCACTACATTACATAAGTATTGGTAAGTATAAAGGAGATTGTACAGTCAGATTGTAACATGTGTAATCATAAAGAATAAGCAGTAATTATTGTACAATTTTTAGAGGTATGGTGTGAATATATATACATGTGTGCAGCGTGAGCCACTATGGTCTTCCATCTGCACCTCTCATGGTTGGGTGAATTGGCTTTTTAAAAAAATAGATATTGTTTGTCTGTATTGATAAGTTATGGTGCTATAGAGATAGCCAGTGTTCTGGTTACTGTCATACGAAGGTATAATCACTTAATGTGCACAGGTTGGATCGTTTTTTGCTGACTGACCGGATCCTGCAGTATAAGCCACTAAGTAGAAATATAAACCACAGAGGGCCATAATAAAAAATAATGGAAATGTAGTGGTCTGTCACTTATTCCTTTACAGAAACTCCTTTTGTTTAATTTAAATGCAGCATCCTGTTCAGTTATTCACAAATTCTTGCAACAGGCAGGTATTTCTTACCAATTAATTAAGTAGGATAGACGTACTGGTTACAGGCTGAGGTGAGTGTCATTGGAGTATACTGCCTGAAGAACAAAACAGGAAACCTTATCCATTCTGCATACTCAATGACTTATGCTGTATTTTTCTACCTACATGATCGCTTACACATGGATCAACACTTGCATGTACCTCGGGTTCTGTCATTTTTGGATAAACCCTTGGGTATAAATCTTGGATTCTATCTTTCACACTGCTATTTATTTATTCATTAATTTCTATGTTTCTCTACTGCAAAACTGAGCAAAGTGTGTTCTAGTCACAAAGGTGGACTTTATTGGCAAAATCAGAGAATATTGTTTGATGTTTGCATATGAATATTATTATAGTGCTCACCAGTACACTTGTCAATAAATATTGAATTAGCATGTTTAACTCTTTATATAGAGAACAAGTGGTTTAATAGCATTGACTGTGAAATGAAATGTACTTGCTACACCAGCATCATGTAAGCCAAGGAGCGTATTATAGGTCAACAATGAAGCACTTTGTCATACAAAATTGTAATTAAAAAAACTGTGTCTTGCTTCTCAAAGTATCTCCGGGTAGAACTCCGCTCGGTTGCCCCAGCAATGAGTCAAATTACTTGATCTAGTGTCACAGCGTGTAGGGTTTTATTATGAAAATGGTACCAAGAAGAAAATGTCTTTACCAACCTTACCAAGAAGAAAACAACCTTTACAACCTTTTACAGTCATTATCTCAATCAATTCTGGTCTGCAGAAATAACAGTTGAAAGGTAATTGTTTGTTTGCAATGGACAACAAGATTGCTGTCTTGTCTTGCTAAAGCATCCCATAATTATGTTAAAGGCAAAATCCTGGCAATGGCGAGCAGTCATTTGTCAGCAAGGCCACATGACCAAGCTGACCAATGAAAATCTCTTCTGTGACTTCTTTCTTTCAAGACGACATCCTAGAAGAAAGACCATATTCCTTTTGCTTGGCCTTGCTGACAAATGACTGCTTGCTTTTGCCAGTTATTAGATGCCTTACAGTCTCCAGTGCTATGCATTGAATTATTATAGTGTGTGCCCCTATAAATCAGCTGTTGGGGAAGGTGTTGTAAGTTCACCTTTAAAGGAGAACTATGAGGTGAGTGCTACAGCTCGCGGTATACTGAGCTTAGGGTGACGGGAGGACGCTAGTTTGTGTCCTCCCATTACCCTAAGGAGAACTATGGGGAAAAGCCTTAACCCCATAATTCTCCTTTTTTTAAGTTTGGATACACTGCTTTGCAAACCTGAAAATCTGGTAACCTGTTGATTTTAGTATCACCCCTTACGAAAGGTGCTATTTGAAGCACAATACACAAATATTGAAATGCATTATTTAACTAGATATTGATATACATAAATACAGCTGCAATATCTTGTGTTGTACCTTTTTTTTTGTTATATATTTAGTATGAATGCATTTGATTTTATGTACTAAATGTAAAATTACTGCACCCACATGCATAATGATCATCACCGTTCTACAGCTGCAAATCTAGAAGCTGTAACTAAAAAAAAAGTAAACTATTTTAAAGGCAATAAAAAGGATAATGTGGCTTTTATTGTGACTAGCTACCCTAGAATCCCAGACGCCAGAATTCTTTGGGGAATAGTCTCACGCTTTTAAGCACCACGGTAGTGTTTGATCTTGCTGTCTAACTTTTACCATAGCCTGCAATTAGCACCCAAACCTCCGCTTCTATGAAAAGAAAACATGTGCTAGCTTATCCTCCTCTCTGTGTGGTGTGTGGATGAACTCTCACTGGAAAATGGATATGACTTGGTCATATTACAAGGAGAGCAGAATTGATCAAATCTGAGCTGTGCTTTTTATCTGGTTAGTATCATGTGAAATCCCTTTTAGTTCAGCAAGATTGTCATTCTATAACATTAGGTGCTGAGCTGTAAGACAGCTTAAATATCTGGCTTTGGTCAAAAGAAATTTTGACTACAGTGGTCGTTTCCAACCTTTTTATCGCTGAGGAACCCTTTGAAATAGTGTTCAGGTCTCAGGAAACCCCTCTGAAATCTGTTGCGATTTGGCATGAGTTAGTTGACTTGTTATTTTTTAGAGATAATAGAGTGGCATCATCTTTTTCTAATGCAGACAAAACACTTTTTTTTTTCCTCCCAGACAAATACATTTTCACATTTGCTGACAATGGTTATTACTGTGCAGAAAGCTTAGTGAACCTTAAGACAATAGAGCTGTGATGATCTGGATGTTGCCAAGCAGGTCTAACAATGTACTCCCTTGTTTTAAGGGAGTTTGAAGTATGAAATTATTGGCGCACAGTCTTGGCCAACCCATATCTTGGGAGCAGCACCTTCTGTAAGCTGCATGTCTAGCAGTAGCTCTGACTATGAGAAGTGCAGAACTAAGCTGCATAAATGCCTTTTATGAAAAAGCAAATGCTCATCTTTTGCTAACATCTGAATTTTTAATTCCAATGTGTGATTAACAAGTTTTAATGCTTACAAACCTTGCAGCATCTAACCATAAACTTGAGAATTATTTGTACTTTCTAATTGGGATGATGCCAAATCTTAAGCACACTGACACATGATCTCAGTCAGGCATCCTGTGTTTTCCATATTTGATACAGAATAAAATAAAATTTCACAAAGTACGGCCGAGCCATTTCCTGAGTCATTGCGGCAGCATGGTGGTACTGTGGTTGCTGTCTTGGACTTGATTCCAGGATGCTCCTACAGTTCATGTGGTTACCAGTCCTCTGGTAATATATTTGTAGCCGCTGCTCTAAATAGTAATTTTCAATGTTTCATGTATTAAAGTGTAAGTCTACCCATAACTTATGGTTTTGGGTGGAAGCCAGTCGAGTGAATCACTCATCAGCGCCTCTTAAAGCTGAACTTCAGACAAACGCCTACATACACAGTTGAACACCTAAATATGGAGACATTTACTGACAAAGGATTTGTACTTGTGTCCCTCTAGTTCTCAGATTTTCACATTTTTACTGATCATAGTGTACATTTGCATTATTTTAGCGTTGTTAGTAATGCAACAAAATGGAGAATTCAATTTGCACTTTTGCAGAAGGGGGCTAAGGATTTATAGGAAGAAAAATGTTTTTTTGTTTTCTATAACTGTGAGAACCTTGCTCTATTTTTCCCTGCTCATCATGACCACACAACATGCCCACTGTGATTACCCACACAGTTGTGTGGTTAAGATTAACCACACCACTGTGGCTAGATCCAAAAAGTGGCAACCCTATTTCTGACCCTTTGTCAGCTTGAATGCCTGAACTCGATTGGCTGTACATTTTGAAAAAGTTGTTTAGTATAAGCTTTACACTGCGACCTGTGCACTTGAGTCTGTGTATCATAATAGACTACCTGAAAAATGATTTTAATGTTAGGATTGAAAATCTGTATGATGCTCTTCATAAACCCGCATTCCTGTGAATGTTTAGGAGATTTCCCGTTACTGGGTAAAAGAAAATGCCTTTTATCTGACTTAGAGTTATGTTCACTGAAGGTTTTAGCAACTTCTCAGAGCTTGTGTTCACTGACCCTATGAGAGGAGTTATTTCTGGTCACTGGTCCTGTTCTTATCTAACAAACGCTCTGCTATAGCCTATATTTTACTTTTGTGCACACAATTACTACGTATGTAATTGCTAAATTGCGAAAGACAGAAAACCGTTATGAATGTGTTTGGTGTTTTTTTTTTTTATTTTACGAAAACTATTTCACAACCAATTTTGTGACATAATTCATAATAATTAGCATTAATAATGTTAATTTATTTAGTTCTCTTTTAAATGTAGTGTCATAACACAACCTACAGTATAAAATGAAGGCAAAGCCTTTTAGGTGTGTCCTATGTGGCTTTTGTGTGTTCTTTGTTTTTACACTGTAGCTGTGTTTGACCTACTTGGATAATTTATATACTGTTGCTTTTTTATTGCCTGATCTCCTTCAAACACTGTCATAGACCTGGTGTGACACCTATAATTTATTTATATGATTTCCAGTTCTAGGTGTTTGCTGGTCTTGCAGGCTCTTGGGAGAGATTGATGAATGATCCTTGAAATTTTAGAAACAGATGTTAGATGATTTTATCCTTTTGAGAGCAGTGAAGACACATTCACCTTTGTTTTAATTTGTTGCTGGTTAATTTTTTTTTTGTTTTTTATTTCCACAGTGGAGAGCATTGACATTCGTGTTGTACAGGGGCCTTGCATGGTTAATGCTTTTTTTGTTGTTTTTGTCATCAAACCTTTTTATAACGGTATGAGGGTGGCCTCGATGTTTGAAAACACTGTATTGAGTTAACACAACACACCAGGTTGGAAAGGTGTGAGGGTGGCCTCAATCTTTGGAACATACTGTATTAACACAACACACCGCGTTGGAAAGATGTGAAGGTGGCCTCAATGTTTAGGGCACACTGTATGGAACATTTTGAACACCCTAATATAACATTTCTGTGATATCCAAGCGGGGGTGTAACTAGAAATCACAGGGGCCCATAGCAAACTTTTGTATGGGGCCCTGTGATTGCTAGTTTTGCCACTTGCAGAGCCCACCTGATATACCAAACAGTCCACCTGAGGGTGACCCTGCAGAGCCCACCATAGACTATCTATGGTGGGCTCTGCAGGGTCTCAGATGGGTTGCACACCTCTTACCTGTCAGCGCTGTCCGCCTCCGTGGTTGCCGGGCCCTGCCTCCTCTTTCGCAGGGTTGCTATTAGGCGGGCCCCGCCTCATTCACGGCGAACGCCGGCCTCTTCTGCCGCAGCTGCTGACTGTCACTGACACAGCTCCGCAGCGGCTGTGAATGGAAACGCACCGTGGCTGCTGCACACATCACTGACAAGTTGACAGTGATATTCACAGCTGCTGCTGAGCTGTGTCAGTGACAGCCAGCACCCTTACATGCCATTGCGACCCAGGAGGCCCACACGGCATCAGAGGGATGCCCTGGCCGGGCCCCCCTGTGCCCGGGCCCTATAGCGGCCGCCTGGGTCCCTATGGCGATTGTTACACCACTGTATCCAAGTATTTCTTAAAAAACATGCAGGAATACTAAGTACAAACCATCCTCTTCACTAATGAACTACAAACAACCTGCCTTAAGATTAAAGGATATGTACTATTTCTTATGCTGTGCTTGTATTCTTCCTCTGTTTCTGCTGATGCATGTTACTTTTACTCAGCAATGTAGCTCTTGTAGGTTTGGATTAATTGGGATGCTTAGGCATGCATCTTGGTGGTGTCAGCATAAACTGTTGTGTATGCTTTTTGCAGAACTCTGCATAGAGGGCATGGATGTTTACTCATACTGTTCTTGCATATAAAAATTATATATACTTTCCTATATGTGTACAGTAAAATGGAAAGTCAGGAAATGTTGCTTGTATTTCTTCAAGTACAGGATAATTCCAGTTGATACTGCTGGTCATTTTGTGTATTTGTAACTTACGGTGGACTGAACTGAAATCTCCAACAATGTTCTCCGCTTTCCCACCTGTCTTCTATGAACTATAAACCTACTCCCTTCTCGGGACACAGAAGCGATCTGGCGACAGGTAAGTCGCCAGGATCGCTTCTGTTGTAAAGCCGACAGTCGGCTCTACAAGTTTAAACAGAGTCCCGGCGGCAAAAGTCGTCGGGAGTCTGTTTAAACAGCCCCGATGCTGGCGACGTACACTGTACGTCGTCAGTCACGAAGGGGTTAAAGGAGATGAGGAGAGAAGGTTTTTGTAGCCCAGATTTAGAAGAGCAGACAAGGATGACAGTGCTCCTCCTCCATAGATATAGTGCAGTGAGCGAGTCACCCTAGGGCAGGAAATAGTCACCAGGTAAAAATAAAGGGAGAAAAAGCCTGAAAAAAGGAAACTAAAGCAGCCCTCACATCTAAGGACTGATGAGCTATTATATCTTTGTTTTTGGGTTGAGATATGTTTTAAACTTTTGTGTCCTTTTAGTAGCCCAAGCTACTGACCACCTACAAGTCCCAGAAAGCTCTCATGCAGTATAGTTATCAGCTGGAGGGCTGCAAGATGGCTTTATATTGAGAAAATTCACCCTTGGATGGTCTCAAAATCAGTTCCTTTGTGTCCAAAGTGCACTTATTTTATTTAACAAAGAGGCTCCACAGCAGATCATCATCTCAATATAAATCTACACACATCCTCCACATTTCAGCTGAATTGGTGTCTGTATATTGTTTAAGATGCCTCAAAGGATAGCTTGTTCATACTATGCTATGCAGTTCACAATACAAGCTTTTTAAGTCCATTGGCCACATACTGTAGAAGAGAAAGGCAAAATAAAAGTATTCTAGACATTTTTCTCCATTGTTACCATTCTGTTAATTCTAGGAGAGCAGACATGACATTATACAATGATATGTGACAGTTTTCAGCTCCAGATGGAACTTCCACAACAACCATTTAAATTCCTATTGTTGTTTTGAATATGTAATTATTGCTTACCTAGGTGTGGTTTGGGTGGTGGTGTCAGGAGGTATTGTATTCCCACTATGCCCCTTCTCTAATGTCCTGATAATACATATGTCCATATTCTTTTTCATTTATCTGAAAACCATTATCATTGTCTGTAATATACAATTTTCTGCAGCCCATTGTTGTTGTAGATTGTTTTGTTTGGATGCTTTTGTGTTCTCGCCGTCTGGTTGGAAAAATGAAGCACAGAAATGTAATAAGCTGTTCCACATGTGTGTTTATATTTATTTCTTGGCTTTTGAAAGATTTTAAAATGCCAAAGATTCTGCTTGTGACCTGAGCTATGTTTTTTTTGTTTTTAACCCTGAAAAAACTCAATTTTTATTATTTTTTATAGCGATATCTATAATCAACTAGCAGTATAACGGTGGCTGGATACCACACCCCAACATTATAATTTAGATAAAAATGAAAAACATTTGATCGGACTTTTAGGGTAGCCAAACTTGACAGGTTAGTTCTGAGCTGGGCTGTGGCAGACCAAGGTAAACCTTCTATCTGCCTCTGTGTACCATGCTCAGAAATTTGTGATGCTAAACAAATTGCATGAAATCTTAGAAGTAATATGTATGGCCAATTTTTGTATTTTCAGTTTTAAATACAATATGACCTCTTGTCACCATAACAGAAAGTGGTGGAAATCCACATTTTTTTTGAGCGGTCACACGAAAAAGAGGTGATTAGTAAAACTTCCATTGGGGACATTTGTTCTGGTGGCCACTGTTTAAAAGGGGAATCCCCCTCCCTTTTGTAGAGATTTCCTCTCACTTCCTGCTGCTTCCTTGGGACAGGAAATGAAGAGAAATCTGCTGCTGCACACATGGCAAAAAAGACGTGTTTTAACCCTTTCTACTCTATCCATTGCAAAAAAAGTTTTAGCTATATACACACTTGAATATTTGTACACTCTAATCTCAGGGTATCAAAACTTTGTAGGTTACATAGGATATTGCCCTTTTGACGCTGTGCATCATTAACAAAATAGCCCCAAGAGAACACAATAACACTGAACTTGTGTTTTTAAAATATCTGCTATATTTTTTTTTTATTTTTATACTGGAACCCCTGCCAGAGAAGATTGCCAGGTCCTCTGCAGCTCTTCTTGGTCAAGAACACACCCCAGGCAGTTGATTGGACAGTGAACATCAACTGCTCACTCTGCTGTCTTCTTCTGTCGGCATATTCCTCGTCAGCACATGAACATGCAACAGATTGTCTCCTAATGCTGGCTCTCCTGTGTTGAGGGTTAAAGAAGGCTGATATGACTGATTCAGGCACTAAGGTCATGGTTAAGCCATTTATCTCCCTAGAGTTCAGCTATAAAGAGATGAGCATTTTTTATTCACATTTTCTGCCTGTAAGGTTATAGCAGGTCACTGCAGGGAGTCCTGTACAAGGAACAGTAACATTCATAAGGCAGCCTTTACATTCTCACGATATACGAACATTTGATTATGATTTGTGCATGAGTATACTGCAAGCTGCCTATATGTTTTGCCTTGACTAGTATTTCTTTGCTAAGTGGGTCTTTTAAAATTGAGTACTGCAGGCTGGTCCAAAGGGCATCTTTAAAAGGCTACGCCTGAGTTTTGCAAGCTCCAAGCATGAGATTTCACAGTTAGTTGGATTTGGTTTATTATTTAAATTAATTGATAGAATCCATTTAAAAGGCTGCCTAGTGCAATGTATTTATGCTGATGCGACCGAGAGCCTGCTGTTAATGCATAAGGCTGATGGAAAACTCATATTCACCCAAGCACGGGTTCCATATTTGACGAAATTGTGTTTTTAATAAAAATTTGTGATCTCAAAATCATTTTCAAATTGAAAGGCGTCTCAGGCTTTTGTCAGTTAATGTGGAAATGCGCTGGCCGCAAGAGTGTGGCATTCAAGTACGTCATTGGAATGTTTTGTGTCGGCAAAATAAAATGCTTGACCTGTAAGTATGGAGCTTGGTGTGTTTTTGCAGAATGGATCAATTTGCATCTCAGCTTAACACCAGTGAAACTGTATATCCCTTTCAAACCAGCCATAAGCACCTTCCTAAGCTTTTGAATAGCACTGTATAGCTCAAATGAAAGAAGACTGGACGGAACATGCCGTGACATGTAATACAGCGGGAGCAGATTAAATGTTATGGTGATGCTTTATCGGCCCCAATAATTTAGTTACTGTGATACTGCAATGATGCCAGCAGAAAAGAAGACTTGCGGCACGTAACTGTTTAAATAGATTGATTATTATATGGCCGCTAATAGGTAGATCACTCATCGGGAACACTTCAAAGTTATCCCTATATGGCCCGATCATTGGAAGCAATGCTCTTACTATTACGTCGCTGCTGTTTTTGTCTAAATTTGTGCTCCGTGTATATGCCAGCAAGCTATCATAGATATGTCCATCAGACTATCTAAGGCCCCTTTCACGCGGACTGATCAGGAGAAGACCTGATTTGGATTGCCTGTGTGAAAGGGGTCTAAGAATAATGGCTCAAATTGTTTTTGGTGTTGTCCATTATTAAAGCTGAACTCCAGGCAGATATAAAAGGTGTTAATGCAGCTCTGTAATAATATATCATGGTAATTTTTTAAATGCAAGCAGTATAAGTACCTACAATTGGCTTGGTATTGGTCTCTTGCAATCCCTGTTCTGAGTCCCAGAGACTAAAGGACTCAGATGCAGTCCAAAGAGCCAATCAGGGGTGCTGCATTGCAAGTAGATTGCTGATGGGATGAGAGAGCAAAGCAACAGAGAGGAGTTCATAAGTCTGCTGCTTCTCTTTTCAATGTGCAGTCCCAAGCTGAGGGAGGGAACCTGTGTTTAAGCTGGATGCCCACAGCTCGAATTGTGGGCGAAACCATCAGAATTTGAGCTCTATGGGTGGCCCTAGTGGCAATAATCGGTTCAACAAAAGTCAAATTTTCAATCGACTTTGGTCGAAAGCGCCAGATGTAAAATTGGCTGAACAGTGCTTGCATCCGATCAAATGAAGGTACTGCTGGGGTATAAAGTAGCCGTGGGAGCAGCAGCTGCTGAATAAAATAGCTGGCAGCAGGGATTGCTTTTTCCACACTGTGGATGGCGGACTTCTCTTGTTCAGCCCCCAGGGCTTAATGGGAAAAATCTAACCATGTGTAGGTAGCCTTACTGAACTGCAGCAGAGAAAAAAATGGTTTATTCCCCTGCCAGACGGTCTGTGTGATGTGGCAGAGCTGTGTAATTCTCAAGACCTGGCTTGCCATAAAAACATCTGTCATATTTACATTTTTATCTGTGTATTTACATGTTTACCTGGAGTTTAGCTTAGACAGTGATATACTGCTAAAAGCTATCCAGGAAATATTGAAACAAAGACATGCATAATTATATCAAAGTTTTTATGAAAGGATCAGGGAGCTGACCCCCTTCTGAAATTTGCAATTTTTGCGATGACCCACCTGGAAAGAGTATGTGTTTCAGGGAAGCTGGAGAAGGGTCCTTGTGTGTATATTTGTCGGCGCCAGTTACTTCATTGAATCAAGAGAGACAATTTGCTAAGCGTTAGTCTTAGAAGAAAGGTTCAGCAATGGCTGCCTTTCCTTATAAAGTACTGGATGGGTAAAAGCAGAAACATGACTGTGAATGTGTCACGCCAAGCAGAATTGTAACTTTTTACTTTGATACATTCAATGCCAAATATTTAGCAGTGGTAAATCGTGTTTTTGGCACTCTGTTGTTCAAACCTCTGATTCTCACACACAGCTCTGTTTTCCTCAACATATTCATAGCGCTGACAATTGCTCTGAGATCTTTAAATCTAGAGCTGAATTGTTTAAAACCTGCCAGTGAGAACAAATCACAGAAATTGCTTTGAGACATGTTACCCTCTCATGGCACTTGAAGGAAAACTTTAGTCAAGACATAAATTGCTAGTAAACGTACATGATATAAAGTTATGTACAATTGGTGGTTTTAGTTTGGAATGTAAAACCTTGACATTGAGTTTACAACCTCACAACTCCCATTCTCCTTACCATTGTTTAAATAAGGTGGGCAGCATTATGCTCATCGACACAGGCTGCATTGACTAGTGGGAATCTTAAAGGTAACTGGAAACTCAGGTCGTGGGCAGGTTTTTGGAGATTAAGTTGACCAAAATGTTTCTTATGTCCCTTTTACTTTAAAGGATATGTAAACCCCAACAATGCCTTTTTTCTCTTACCTGGTCCATTAAAAATAACATTCAAAGCATTTTGGTATATCTGTCCCATAAGTGCACAAAAATGTTGATCTAGCAAGGAGAGTAAAGCTGGCCATATACTAGTAGGTTTCCGAACAAACATTCGTACGAATGGTGCTTTCTTTACGACCCAATAATGCCATCTGACACTTGACGGATGTCGATCGAAATATTTTGATTTTAACATTAGAGTTTCATGAACGAAAACCACATTCACGATTAGAATTTCATTCACTCGATAAATTTTCCATGCTGCTCCCTCTTTTTTCACCACTACGGTCAAAATAGATAATCAATTTGATCCCATCAACTAATAAAAAGGTAAATGAACGTTCCTTCAAAACTCTTTTAGTAGTGTATGGCTAACTTAAATGTTTTGTGTTACTGGCTGAATTACTAGATGAAAATAAAGGGAAAAAACATTTACTACATCTAATGACTGGCAAGCCACAACATAATCATTTTTTTTTCCCCTTGAGTTACAACAGGACTGGACAAATCACAGGAGCCAAGTAACCATTGCTTTTTAACTACCTTCCGTCCATGGCCGTTTGTGAACGGCCGGACGGACGCCTGCTAGGAGCGGGAGGGCGTCTTGAGACGTCCTGCCCCTATTGGTATGAAATTCATTTCAGTACAGCGTTGCATGACGGAATAAACATCAGTCAAAGTACCGCAGTGCTGAATACTGAAAAATGGCCTGGCCAGGAAGGGGGTGAAACACCATGGCCTTTAAGTGGTTAATTACATCTGGCACCTAACTTTTGTAGTGTTTTCTAGTTGTTGTCAATGGAGCTGGCTTCTAAGAGAAAAACCTGTGGTTTCCTGAATCGGACAGACTGTCTCCTGAATTCCATAGTAATTTGTGCACACCTGGGCTACGCTAAGTTTTAAGTCACATGATGAGCTTCCAGTCTAGTCACATATATTCTTCGGTTATTCATTGGTAGTGATTGTCAAACCAGGTAAATCAGAGTCATCAATATTTAAATATACTTAATTTCTGATTTTTCATACTCCTATGCTTCTAAAAGAATTCTGGCCTACATTGCCTCAGAGTTGTTCAGAATTGGAATATTTGTATTCCACATAGCTGTCTTTACCATTAGCTTCTGTTATTTAAAGGTCATCTACTGTACAAGACCTTCTGATGTGACCCCTTCCCCCTATAGAATGAGCCTCGTGCCTCCTAAATTTGGCTAATCATTTAAACCTAGCATTTTTGTGCATACATAACAAGAGGTAATTTCTTGGAGGAAGGCCCTGAAGCAATACAATAAGATAATCATCTGTTTCTACTTTTTACCACGAGTCAGTTTAAACATAATATGTAAATCCCCCAGTTACTAAAGAGTATGTGTTTTGTGCCAGCTTTCCTTACAGTTTAGCAATGTGGAACATGTCCAAACGCATAGATGCCTTTTGTGAACTGTTTTTAGGATTCTTTTGTTTACATCTGATTTCATGGTTTAATACTTGCATACAATCTTGCACTGGCATCAAAACCAATGTAATTTACACAAAGCAGTGTTGTCGCTGTATAGTGTTGGATTGTGTTGCAAGACACTGCAAGGGTGAATAAAAGTAGAAATGTTTCAAATAATAACTTCTTTGCTATTGCATGTTACCATTAAACTGTCCATGATAAAAAAATAAGCTAAAGCAAAATGCTGTTTTAATATTGCGGAAAACCTGATTTTTAGACAAGTCATATCAAGATGTCTTTAGGATAAAAACATGGATTATCATTCCAACAGATTACAGAGTAGACAATATGTAGATCTCATTATTAATAGTAGTATAGTTATCTTGTTAATAATTGAAAGTTTAAACCACCCGGAAAAAAAACAAATCCAATTTTTAGTGTTTTTACTACTTTTCATTACAGAAGAATGTAGCAGGAGGAATTAATCTGACCATACATGGCTCGAATTTTAGCTAATTCTTACTAAATCGACCAAAATTCAAGCTATGGCTGGCCCTGTCGGCACCCCCCAGCTTGACGAGTCTGTTTAAAATGAAAATAAAATCAACAGGACCAATTGGAAGATTAAAGGAGAACTATAAGGTTAGGGCTTTTCCCCATAGTTCTCCTTAGGGTAACGGGAGGACACAAACTAGCGTCTTCCAGTCACCCTAAGCTCAGTATACCGCGAGCTACAGCTCGCGGTATACTGAGACGCCGCAGCTGAAGTGGATCCCGACAATTATGTCTGGATCCGCCCAGCTGCGTGAGTGACAGCTGACTTTGCCTATCTAGAGGCAGAGCCAGCTGTACCCGCGCCCTCCCCCGTCCGTTCCGCCATTCAGCGCTGGAGGATCGGAGGGGGGAATCCAGCCACTCCCCCGTCACGGCAGAGAGCTGTGACAGGATCGAGAAGTGAGCGAACGCCGGTATGTGTTCGCTCACTTCCCTATCTACTGAGCCGACCTGTGACAGTCTCATTGTCACTGGTCGGCTAGAAATATGAGGTGAGTTAAAAGCACTCACCTCATTGTTCTCCTTTTAATAGCTGAACAGAGATTGCATCCTAGATTAGATGGTAGTCACTGTTCAGGTATCCATGGTTGCTGCAGCTGCCTGAATTCAATAGCTGGTAGTAGAGCTTCTCCATCTACATGGTGTAGCATGGACAAAGCAACTGATTTTTTTATTTTTTTATTAGAAATCTCTACATGTATGACTAGCCTTAGACTGTGCAGTTAGAAGGGGCAATGTCTTCTACTCCTAGTAGAGCATTCCACCACCAGAGTCTCCCTAGAGATGTAATAATTTTGCAGATAAAAAAAATAACTGTAAAAACAATGGGATTATTTATCTAAACCGAAGCAGACAAAATCTGGAGCAGTTGCCCATGGCAACCAATTAGCTTCTTCAGTTTGTATGGTTAAACTTTGAAAATGAAAGAAGCTGGTTGCCATGACAACTGCTCCAGTTTTGATAAATTCCCCTCAGTCTTTAAGTGAGCTATCCTCTTTATGTAGACTGTGCCTTTTTAATATGCACATATTTACCCATGTTTCTCAGTTCAAAGAACATCCTTAGACCATTTCTTTGCATCTTTAAAATGTAGTTTCCTAAGCAGTTGGTCAACAGTGTCAAGGAAAAGATGGCCTGAGAGACCAAAGAGATTACATTGTGTTCTTGTGTCTTCTTCCATTTATGCTTCAGGAATTGAATCAAATTGCTCCATAGTGAGGCTGAAGGTCTCTCTAGATTGAGCCACGGGCTGCTGATGCAGAACCTTTTTAAATGATAAATGATGAGGGCTAAGTATGTGACTTGTTTCATGTTGTGAAGGCTTTGACTAACTTGCCTATCCTATGTCAAAATGGGAAACCATCAAAATAGCTGTCATACCTTAGTGAGTCCTTTTATACCTAGCTGCAGGAAGAATCTAGAAGTTAGATCTTTTCCATAGGCCATTATTGAAGCTAAATAGACCTTTGGTGTTGGCCTGTTTTATCTGTTACTGGAGATTGTCCATTTTACTGTCAAGAAAATCAGAAGACTTATTGCCACCTATTTCCATCCATCACCCAAAGTAAAGCATTAAAAGAACTAAAATAAAGCCGTATTTTTTAAAGCTCTGACAGATGAAAGCCCTATACATGTCAGACCCCTTTAAGGATTTCATACCGCTTTTAACACGTAGCAGATTGACATTTTAGGAGGTCAACCCTCATCCCAGCTGCAGCAACATGAATATCTGGTTATTTTTTGCCAGTACAGTCACATTTGTTGTTTCAGCAATGACCATATTAAAAATTTTCAGTTAAACACTGCAGTTAGGTCATAACGTAAAAGTATAGACACTTTTTCGAAATCTTGTATTAATGTTTCTTTATGACCCATGTGTGAATTGGTTTATTCATGGTGCACTGCTCCTTGGAACGTGATAGCATTCAGAATGTAAGAGCTTTGATTGTTTCTCTTCTACTGCGACTTGCATGGAAAACAGTTCTGATTAAAAGAGCTTGGACAAGTTGAATTGGTGATGCTCGGTGCTATTGAATCTATTGTCTTCCCGTTTCAATTGAGACCCATATCTCATTTATAGCACAATATCTGCTCGAATTGTTTACTTCAATAAGACAACACTCTTTCTTGTCTTGCTATTCTTGTCTTTTATCGTGGCAGTTGCATGTACAATCATAACTTTCATCTCAGATATTGTGCTCCTTCATGAAATAGGACACAGAATTATGCATGCCTGCCATACTAATGGGCTAAAGAGACAAAGCTTGCACTGTCTCCAATATCTTGTCCTCTTGCCTCACTCAGCTAATGGTTTAGGAGCATTGGGGATTTGAAGCAAATTAGATGTTTCTTTGGTTTGTTGCTGATTTAGGAGAACTGTGTTTTTAGCTGCTTTTTTTAATGTGTAAAATATAATCTAAGGATATAAATTGTATGTTTGTTTTTTTTAAAAGATTGTCTAGTTGCTTCCTATAAATGTAGACGGATTTAAAAATGTATCAATATCTGCACAAAAAAATGTAGGCTGCTGAGGTGTTTGGGAATGAGTAAAGATCGTCAAATACCTTTTTGTACCATATAGCATAAAAACTTTGATTTTTTTTTTTTTTAAGAACTCCACCTTTAAGATAAAATGAAAATTGTAAGTCAGGTTAATGAAGACATTGGGGGGAATTTGTCAAAACTGGAGCTCTTGCCCAATGGAAACCAATCGGCTTCTTTTTTCAGTTTGTGCCATTAAGATTTGAAAATGAGAAAGGGGTGCTGATTGGTTGCCATGCACAGCTGCTCCAGATTTTGTCTGCTCCAGTTTAGATTAATTCCCTTCATTATTTTGTAGCATTTCTAAACCCACAAAGAAATACTGTATTTAATATATTGGTTCTAAAAAGTCATTGGATGTGGTGGCTTCATTCGGTTAGGTTTTTTTTTAAAGGCTATTTTAAATTTTACTTTCACCTGGTGATCCTGCCAGCAATCCACTTCCTGTCCTAGGGTGACGATGCTTATTTAGTATCTATATCTAAA
>NW_017306900.1:586771-622278 GCF_000935625.1 Nanorana parkeri | reverse complement strand
ACACCCCCCCCCCCCCATTCATTCCAGTACATAGGAAGGAGGGGTTCTGTAGTCTTCGGAGAAACCTGAAAAATGTTAAAAATACAGCACAGGTAAGGACCACAGTAAGTTATGTGGTCCTCTGCTTTCATTTGGACATCTGCATCAAACAGCTAAATCATAATTACAACAATAACTATAATCTGCGATTAAAAATGCAAAGTATCAAATTGTAGAAATCACCTTGTGCAATTTTCAGATATTTATCATAATGCACCCTGGAATTTAAAGTGTATTTAAACCCAACATATATACAGTTTTCAAATCTTCAGCAGATCCTGCCAGTAACAGCTTCCTGTTGCAGGCTGACAATGTTAAGCTGCTGCCTCTCAATTAGCAGCGTTGTTGCCAGCCTGCCCGCAAGCTCCCTTGGCTGTTGGGCTGCTTGTTTTTAAAGAACAGGATAGGCAGCTCAACAGCCAACTGAAGCAGCTGGCCCCCCAACACCAAAGGGAAGCAGCAAAAAAGCCGATAATGCTGTTGCTAATTGAGACAGCGGCTTAGTGTTACTGGTGGATTATCCATGTAGGAAACTTTCACCCTAGATTCACAAAAAAACAATTTGTTTTAAGAAAGCTATATACAGTGTCGTCCGTTCCGCCATTCAGCGCTGGAGGATCGGAGGGGGGAATCCAGCCACTCCCCCGTCACGGCAGAGAGCTGTGACAGGATCGAGAAGTGAGCGAACGCCGGTATGTGTTCGCTCACTTCCCTATCTACTGAGCCGACCTGTGACAGTCTCATTGTCACTGGTCGGCTAGAAATATGAGGTGAGTTAAAAGCACTCACCTCATTGTTCTCCTTTTAATAGCTGAACAGAGATTGCATCCTAGATTAGATGGTAGTCACTGTTCAGGTATCCATGGTTGCTGCAGCTGCCTGAATTCAATAGCTGGTAGTAGAGCTTCTCCATCTACATGGTGTAGCATGGACAAAGCAACTGATTTTTTTATTTTTTTATTAGAAATCTCTACATGTATGACTAGCCTTAGACTGTGCAGTTAGAAGGGGCAATGTCTTCTACTCCTAGTAGAGCATTCCACCACCAGAGTCTCCCTAGAGATGTAATAATTTTGCAGATAAAAAAAATAACTGTAAAAACAATGGGATTATTTATCTAAACCGAAGCAGACAAAATCTGGAGCAGTTGCCCATGGCAACCAATTAGCTTCTTCAGTTTGTATGGTTAAACTTTGAAAATGAAAGAAGCTGGTTGCCATGACAACTGCTCCAGTTTTGATAAATTCCCCTCAGTCTTTAAGTGAGCTATCCTCTTTATGTAGACTGTGCCTTTTTAATATGCACATATTTACCCATGTTTCTCAGTTCAAAGAACATCCTTAGACCATTTCTTTGCATCTTTAAAATGTAGTTTCCTAAGCAGTTGGTCAACAGTGTCAAGGAAAAGATGGCCTGAGAGACCAAAGAGATTACATTGTGTTCTTGTGTCTTCTTCCATTTATGCTTCAGGAATTGAATCAAATTGCTCCATAGTGAGGCTGAAGGTCTCTCTAGATTGAGCCACGGGCTGCTGATGCAGAACCTTTTTAAATGATAAATGATGAGGGCTAAGTATGTGACTTGTTTCATGTTGTGAAGGCTTTGACTAACTTGCCTATCCTATGTCAAAATGGGAAACCATCAAAATAGCTGTCATACCTTAGTGAGTCCTTTTATACCTAGCTGCAGGAAGAATCTAGAAGTTAGATCTTTTCCATAGGCCATTATTGAAGCTAAATAGACCTTTGGTGTTGGCCTGTTTTATCTGTTACTGGAGATTGTCCATTTTACTGTCAAGAAAATCAGAAGACTTATTGCCACCTATTTCCATCCATCACCCAAAGTAAAGCATTAAAAGAACTAAAATAAAGCCGTATTTTTTAAAGCTCTGACAGATGAAAGCCCTATACATGTCAGACCCCTTTAAGGATTTCATACCGCTTTTAACACGTAGCAGATTGACATTTTAGGAGGTCAACCCTCATCCCAGCTGCAGCAACATGAATATCTGGTTATTTTTTGCCAGTACAGTCACATTTGTTGTTTCAGCAATGACCATATTAAAAATTTTCAGTTAAACACTGCAGTTAGGTCATAACGTAAAAGTATAGACACTTTTTCGAAATCTTGTATTAATGTTTCTTTATGACCCATGTGTGAATTGGTTTATTCATGGTGCACTGCTCCTTGGAACGTGATAGCATTCAGAATGTAAGAGCTTTGATTGTTTCTCTTCTACTGCGACTTGCATGGAAAACAGTTCTGATTAAAAGAGCTTGGACAAGTTGAATTGGTGATGCTCGGTGCTATTGAATCTATTGTCTTCCCGTTTCAATTGAGACCCATATCTCATTTATAGCACAATATCTGCTCGAATTGTTTACTTCAATAAGACAACACTCTTTCTTGTCTTGCTATTCTTGTCTTTTATCGTGGCAGTTGCATGTACAATCATAACTTTCATCTCAGATATTGTGCTCCTTCATGAAATAGGACACAGAATTATGCATGCCTGCCATACTAATGGGCTAAAGAGACAAAGCTTGCACTGTCTCCAATATCTTGTCCTCTTGCCTCACTCAGCTAATGGTTTAGGAGCATTGGGGATTTGAAGCAAATTAGATGTTTCTTTGGTTTGTTGCTGATTTAGGAGAACTGTGTTTTTAGCTGCTTTTTTTAATGTGTAAAATATAATCTAAGGATATAAATTGTATGTTTGTTTTTTTTAAAAGATTGTCTAGTTGCTTCCTATAAATGTAGACGGATTTAAAAATGTATCAATATCTGCACAAAAAAATGTAGGCTGCTGAGGTGTTTGGGAATGAGTAAAGATCGTCAAATACCTTTTTGTACCATATAGCATAAAAACTTTGATTTTTTTTTTTTTTAAGAACTCCACCTTTAAGATAAAATGAAAATTGTAAGTCAGGTTAATGAAGACATTGGGGGGAATTTGTCAAAACTGGAGCTCTTGCCCAATGGAAACCAATCGGCTTCTTTTTTCAGTTTGTGCCATTAAGATTTGAAAATGAGAAAGGGGTGCTGATTGGTTGCCATGCACAGCTGCTCCAGATTTTGTCTGCTCCAGTTTAGATTAATTCCCTTCATTATTTTGTAGCATTTCTAAACCCACAAAGAAATACTGTATTTAATATATTGGTTCTAAAAAGTCATTGGATGTGGTGGCTTCATTCGGTTAGGTTTTTTTTTAAAGGCTATTTTAAATTTTACTTTCACCTCTTGCTCTCACACACACCCCCCCCCCCCCCCATTCATTCCAGTACATAGGAAGGAGGGGTTCTGTAGTCTTCGGAGAAACCTGAAAAATGTTAAAAATACAGCACAGGTAAGGACCACAGTAAGTTATGTGGTCCTCTGCTTTCATTTGGACATCTGCATCAAACAGCTAAATCATAATTACAACAATAACTATAATCTGCGATTAAAAATGCAAAGTATCAAATTGTAGAAATCACCTTGTGCAATTTTCAGATATTTATCATAATGCACCCTGGAATTTAAAGTGTATGTAAACCCAACATATATACAGTTTTCAAATCTTCAGCAGATCCTGCCAGTAACAGCTTCCTGTTGCAGGCTGACAATGTTAAGCTGCTGCCTCTCAATTAGCAGCGTTGTTGCCAGCCTGCCCGCAAGCTCCCTTGGCTGTTGGGCTGCTTGTTTTTAAAGAACAGGATAGGCAGCTCAACAGCCAACTGAAGCAGCACACAAGCCGATAATGCTGTTGCTAATTGAGACAGCGGCTTAGTGTTACTGGTGGATTATCCATGTAGGAAACTTTCACCCTAGATTCACAAAAAAACAATTTGTTTTAAGAAAGCTATATACAGTGAGTCATGATGCTGAACTTGGTGAAAAATAGATTTTGGGTTTACATACGCTTTAGGTTTTAAAATCCCCTAGCTTATACTACAAATATCTGTGGTTCTAGAGTAAAAGAAGAGGAATGAATTGTTACATATAGCTAACAAGGAGCAATGACCTGGAGAGATGGTGTGAGATCTAACCACCTGTATGTGAAGGGAAGATCACTCTATAATACCCAAGAGAGCAATTATAACATACCTGTTTTGCTCCTCTCTCAAGAAAACCCTACAAATACACTCACGGCTAAGCTGTGATGTTTCTGTACAAAAAGATATTAGAGTTAATATTTTGTCTTGCAACCTTTTACTGAGCCATGTAAACATTGCTGACATTGAGAAATACATGGTCAAACCACATTGGAAAATCAGTTCCTTGATAGTCTGCTCCTCTGTGCAGGTTGACAGCTAACCTTTTACTGCGATCCCAGACTTTTAGTTTGTGCAAATTGACCAATGTTTCAACCCTGTATTGAAAAGTCTGAAGGGTTCTAAAAACAATGATGTAGAAACCTAAGCTGATCCAGGATATTTTTATAAATGCTTTGGGTTTTGATGACTAACCTTTTGGACTGAGACTTCTAAATTCTGTAGAATATCAAATTCCAAGAATTCCCAAGCCCAGGGAGTTTCCATATCCATAGTCATTTAGATGTTTTTCTGTTGTCTTGTTCTGAAGACTACAGCTAAGTGTTTAATGTAGGGCAGTGATCCACAATTTAGCTCAACTTTTGTGATCCCTGATATTTAAAGCATTGTAACTATCAATTTAATGACAAGCTAACTGTTAATGTCCTATGACATGGCACACTGAAATTTGTGGCACCTGGTAAAGACTGCAACACTCTCTTGTACTGGTCACATGCATTACAATTCTAAGGCAATTTCAATGATTTTGAAACAGCTTTTGAATCTTTAAAATAAGCAAATGGATACAAGTAGGCTACCAATCTGCATCTATCTTTCTATCAATTCTGTGAACGATCTAAAGTGTTGGTGATTAAGTTGCCTTGATACATTTGGTTGTTTTTGCTTTTAAAAGTTGGTCAAAAGTGGTTGAAATAGCTTGAAAAATTGCCTTTTGTATGGCCAGCAAAACCATTAGAGAACCTTTTTTGAATTTAATTTGATGGCTATAAACGCTAGTTTGTTGAACGTTTTGAAGAACTTCTTGTAAAAACTCTAGTATTCATTATGATCCGTAAATCTCTTATCTTGTATGTCAATTGCTATTCATTGGACTTTACCAATTTGTTCTAGATTTCCCACTTTAGTCGATTATAAATTCCTCTGGATGGCACTCCCATAATGTTACTAAACAAAATTCACCAGATCATTGAATTCTAGAATAGCTGCGCAAATTGCTCACAAAGCCAAGCAGACGATATAGAATAAATGCTTAATGGAGCATAGCTGCAAAAAAAAAAAAAAAAAATGAAATGCTTCAAACTGCATCTAAGTGTCATTCTAGCTTTGTGACTAGTCTTTTAAATGTAGGGTTTGTTGGCACATTTTTCTGGTCTAGACGAGTTTGCTGAGTGGAAATGCAGGTGCTAGGAAGTATATGCACCCGTACATATACATTGGTGCCTGATGTTTATGAGGACCTTCAGATGAGAGAAAACATGGCTTGTTTTCAGTGAAGGGATGGTGAATAGGTTAGGTTGCATCTTTCATTCTAATTTCCCCTGAAAAAAAGCCTATTGATACTCAGACTATGGATAGGCATGCTTGAGTAATCTGGATGTATTTTTATGTTGCTGTGAATGAGGGTCAGCTAATAGTGTACCAGGTAGTGGGAACGTTTTGGCTGACTATGTTGATCACATGATCAGTAATCACACAAATGATTGGTTTCTAGTTCACTGTTTTATAGAAAATAGCACATTTACAGATGGGTGTGCAGGAAGGAAATGTGTATATCCTTCCAGCATGGGGTAGGGTTAAATGTAAGGGAAGGTTTTAAAGTGAGAGTAGGAATGTGGAGACTGACATTGCTTACTCCAAGACTGGTCCTGGCTTTACTTTGTGGCGAGTCTGTTACCTGTAAGAAGCATGATGAATGGAAGTGGAGCGTTTTTTTAAGCTTCATTGGCATTGTACTTTTTCAGGTCTCTGACTCGATAGGTAGTGAAAACAACCAACATGAAAGCCTTGGAACTAATGCCTGTAAAACAAGTCGACAATGTGCACTCCCAATGTTGGCACGCACAGGTTCACTTTAAAGTGGCACTGTCGCTGCTTAAATTCCCTAAAGCAGTTCTGTTTTAAAAGAGGAGGTATTATATGCTCCTCTCCGGCAGCCAGTGTCTTCCCTCTGCTGCCTCCAGACTCTTCAGCATTCAACACTTTTGGGAGTGTTGGTTTCCTGTGCCCCCCCTCCACAAACTTTGATTCCATCCACCAGCCACTGTCAGTGCAGGATAAAGCAGAGGCGTCTGGGTCAGTGGGTGGGACTACAGCACGCAGCAGGAAAAAACATTAAGCTAAAGCTACCGATTTAGACATTTATTTAGTTTGCATTCTCTAAAGTGCTAAAAATTGATTGCCAATGACTGCCATGAGATACTGCAAGCCATTGCTGTTTATATACCTATAATACTTTTAATAATAAAAGCAATCTGCATCTTTTCTGCTATTTTCAGTACTGCAGATATTAATTTTATTTGTTTTTTATTGCAATGGCTGCCCAGTAAAATTGACAAGATAATTGCATAATATTTTCTACCATACATCAAGCAGAATGCCACATTAATGACATTTCAAAAGCAATTTGAAAACCAGACATTCTTTGGAAAACTAACCGCCATTCAGACATCTGTCTGATTAGAAAAAACTGTATTTTATTCCGCACTTAATTCTCAATTTCCTTATTAACGAATAGATTCTTGAGTTCCTCGGTATTCATATGCTTAACGCTGCTAAACAAACCTTTTAACATTGTTTATGACATTGTAATCTGCATGGCATTGGTATCTGTCTCACCTGATGTTTGAGGTACAATAAAGATAACCGCTACGGCTGGTGCCATATCCTATCTGGACTAACAGAGTCTGACTTAAGTGTTGACTAACTGTATCAACACGGAAATCCTATTACTGCAAGCATAATTGCAGCCTGCTCTGTTTGTTCTACCAAGTCAAAAATCAAATACATCTACAGACTTTGAAGTTCCCATGCTAAGAAGTACGGCTTTGTTTGTGCCGCAACTTGAGGTTATCAGAGGTAGCAGAGACAAGGGTAACCATAGAGTGGCCATTCTATAAATCATTCCTGGCAGGTTCAAGGTGACCAGAGGCAGGATGGGAGATGAGGGCATCTGTAGCTTATTACTAGCTACATGTGATCTTGAAAAAGAGCTTTTCTTTACAAGATACTAAATTTGTTCTGCAGCTACAATGTTAGGGCAGCGTGATCTCTCAAACAAGAATCTTCTACAGTTTTCAGGTTATTTTAAGGAAGGCTCCTTCTGGTGTTCGCTGTAGCCTTCACTGATTCTTTGATATGGCTTTCATAACATCATCCTTTTTTTCCCCTTCTCTACAAGGTTATTTTTCTTGATTTGGATGAAAATTGTTGTGGATTCCTCTGAATGACTGAGTCGCAGTTTCTGTTATGTACTTTCTTGATCGAAATCATTGATTTTAGATCAAAGCATATGGGAATAAAGGGTTAGCTCACCTTTTTACAAAAAAATGAAAGGTGAGCCAACTCGCAGTGCCCGTCCCACTTCCCCGGTCTCCTCTGCTGCCATGACCATTTTATCACTGCCCACCCCAGCCAATGTAATGGGCCACACGCTTCATTACTCCACAGCCTGATAATGCATGCAATGGTGAGCGGTGATTGGTCAGTGTGGCTACGTTTGGCGGGGAAGGGAGGTGGCCGACCATGATAAGGTCACGCACCGTTCCAAGTTTTTGGCCCAGTCAGAAGAACGAAATTCGAACAGCGTTTGGCCAAAGTAAGAGGGGATTTCCCTTAAATTGGAAAGATACCCTCTCACTTCCTGTTGAGTCTACAGGACTGGAAGTGACAGTGAAGTCTACAGGACGTGAAGGGAAAGGAAACCTTCTAACGACACAAAGATGCCAAAAACCTTACAGCTGTTTTAACCCTCTTCTAGTGTACACTTTCTTCTACTAGGGTTGCACCGATTCTGATACTAGTATTGGTTCTGATTCCGAGTATTTGGGGCGAGTACTCATACCTGCCCAAATGCTCCTGAAGCCTATCCCGATACTGGAACTTCCGGTATCAGGAACCCGGGCGGCAAGTCATTACACACTGCCCAGCTTCCTGGTTGGCCTGAAAGCCAGCTCCATGTTCCCTTGTCACATTTGAAGGGGAAGGGAGCTGGCTTCCCGCCAATCAGGAAGCTGGGGGACAGGTAATGACTTGCCCCCCGGCTTCCTGATTGGCCGGGAAGCTAGCTCCATGCTTGACGAGGGGGCATGGAGCCGGCTTTCTGGCCAATCAGGATACTGGGTGACATGTAATGACTTAACGCCCAACTTCCTGATTGGTCGGGAAGCTGACCAACCAGGAAGCCAGGCGGCGAGTCATTACCGGCTCTCCCCCCGGCTTCCTGTTTTGCCAGGACTTTTTTCCTTGTCACCTGGTGACTGAGCATGAAGACGGCTTCCTGGCTAACCGTGAAGCTGGGCGGCGAGTCATTACACGCCGCCAGACTTTCTTAATGGGATTTCCGGAATCTGTATTGGTGAGTACCAAAAAAAAAATATCCCTACTCGATACCGAAAAACTGGTACCGTGCATCCCTATGTTCTACCATGATTTTATTATCTGAAGATCTCTAAATTGAAAACCTGTCATGAGTGGAATGTAGAAACTGCCATTGCAGACCTCTGCTTGTGAAAATGCCAATTGCTTGCCTGTCACGTTGATCCTCTAGATTTAATATTTTCAGCCACTGATTTAGAGCAAGCCTGCTGATAAAGATGTCTGACTTCCCTGTTCTGCATGATTGACTGATAAAGTATTTAAGGCAGCAGATCAGCATAATAGCCAGGCAACTAGAACTTTCAAAAGAATCTCGGCAATGGCAGCCTCCATATTTATCTGACAGCACGTCTATTTTAGCACAATGACGTTTAACTATTTAATAATTGATCTACTCGTTCTTAATTCTCATAGCCATTCGGATTGCTAAGTGTACAAATGTTATATTTGCGTCTGCAGCAGAGACGGGAGTTTTATAAAAAGTGACCCCTGACATTACTTTAACGTCCATCTGTTTTCTTCCTTTGTTGGTCGTGGTAACATTAAACCTCACCGGAGATGTAATAGATTGGCCTCTACCAATAATCTATGAGTGTCGCAGAATTAGCCTACTGTGTAGTGCCTCTTATTTTAATTATCCTCCATCAGTGAATGAGAAAAAACAATGATAGTAAAATGCTAAGCCGCTGTGCTAATCAATTTTGCCATTGAAATATTGACATGTGGGAGCTGCAGTAACAATCTATTCTTTCGCTGTAGGTAAATTGCTTGGTGTTAAACGCAAATATTGCTGCTTTTTTTTTTTTTCAATTGACATCCACATCCTACAAAACCTCTGAACTTTTGTTACTGTTCTGCAATTCTAGCTAGGAGCCAGATTATATTCTGTCCACTAGATCTCCTAATTAACATTTCATCCTGCAGTGACAAATATGCTTATCTAATAGAGATGTGGGTGGGTGGCTGGCCAGTGAAGTGGACGTAACCTGTTTACGAATACCAACACCAGAATTGGCTATGTTAAAGGGAACCAGCACCAATAAATACATGGGCTGCCATTGCGGAACTCTCCTTTTGAAAAAGCTGGATGCCTGGCTTTGGATCCAAAGTCTACAGTGCTTTCCAAGTTACTGACCTGGAACAAGTATCTAGATATGGAGATCTGACTTGAATCTGACTTCACTAGCTTTATCTGCTTTATATATTACTTTCAGATCTGTACTGTAGCTTCCTGTAATAAAGACTGGTTACTACTGCTCCCTCTCCTTCTGCAAGCAGCCTGCAGTAGGTGGAGCCTGCTTAGCTCTTCTATTGGATCTTCTCTCTGCACGGGCTATGTGAGCACAGTGATGACACTGCTACTTTTAGAAGGTAACAAGTGGGTTTGCAAAGGAATTTGGTGCCTTTTGGTTCTACAGTTGGCCCCCATCGCCGCACATTCTCAAACAAATTATTATTATGTGTCTGAATAAATTTCTCGTATATTCGGACATATAGTAATTCATTCATTTACATGTAGCCCGGGGTCTGTGTTCTGTTTTTTATTTTTACTTTTCTAGATGCACTTACTTGAAAAAAGGGGTCTGCATGACATCCTGACACTTTATTTTTATAGACTCTATTGTAGTTTGACATTTATTGTTTACCTTTTGTTGTTTTATTTGATAAGAATACTTCTATTGTGCCAACAAGTTTAATACCTTTGAATAAAAGTTTTATTTTTATCACACTTTTTAATATGTTTAAAGGAGTCTTTAAATGGTGCGGATATTGGGGGAAATGGGTGTGGTGACTAAAAGGTGTGGCCACTGAGGGGCGCTGTAAAGCTTTCTCGCACAGGGCGCCTAAAGGCCTAAGGCCGGCCCTGCCCCCAGTGATGCATGGCAAAAGTGGGCACACTGGCCAATGTGAGTCCCTGCTCCTGCAGCCTCCTGGGGTATGTGATGGGGATATCCCAGGAGACTGCTGAAGGGGACAGCTCATTATCATCTATAATATATAGGTGCCTTGCTGCACTCCTTACCGGTATAGGATGTTCCTTGAAATCCTGGTCGGTGCTCGTAGTGACCATGGATGGCGCCGTGAAGATATACAAGTTTGCAAAAGGATGTCACCTGCACACCTTTTAAGTGAGATCAACAAAAGTCAATTTATTAATGGAGTACTGTCATTCCAGTACAAGCGCTTTCGGGGGCCGCACAGGGTCCCCTTCATCAGGCTCAGAATGACGTTTTAGAGGGGAGCATTGCAGGGAGCTTAAGTGGATCTGGGAAGTGTAATAATCCTGTAGTCCCCTGTCTGTTTGGGAAAATCTCGCTTGTTTTATAATGAGCAAAAAAAAGATTACTGATAAAAAGGACATGGGTAAACTGGCATACTACCTGCTATACCTGGATTCAGAACTGAAGCTTTGAGTAGATAGACTGCATATTTCTTCAGGTATTCCAGTTTTGTACCTTTAATAAAATATGCATGCCTGTTCCTATTGGGCATCCTATTTAATCTTTAAGAAGTGGTACTGTATTAAAACAGATCTCAGTGCTTTCTATTTTTTCATATAATACACACAGAATGCATTCTATATAGCAAATGTAGATCACAGTTTAAAGTAGACCTAGCGTCAGAGTAAGTGCTTATATGCCAAGTAATGAGTAAATGTAATCCTTGCAGGTCTTTATCTTTCACAGAGACCACAGTACTCTGACAATATTGTCTTTATGAGAGACAAATCCATATTTATTCAGGTATCCTAGAGTCAATATCTTCTCTGAGGACTGAGACACTGGCTTAGAGATGATTATATCCTGGCCTCTATGGGGTTTTTGGCTGTGTTGTCACAGATGTCTGACACAGATCAGCCTGCTGCTGCAACCTCTCACCTTGTACCATGCTACAATGTTCCAATGTTACATTCGGCCCATTGAAGGCGAAGAGACTGAGAAAAGGATCCCTCCTGCCTGCAGCGGACTGATTACACAATGTCAGTCTAGGCTGGGGTGGGCAAACACTAAATCCCATGAGGCATAGCAAGATTCTCACAGCCACAGAGATTACTCTCAGACAACTGCATGATAGGATGTGTAGCTTCACTACAGCTGGAGGGCTGGAGTTTGCTCACCTCTGGCTTAGGCTATGACAGAATGAACAACCTCTGTGTAGCATTAAGTGTTGCAGTTGCAAATTCGTGCAAACGTGTAACGTTCCTGAAAGATCCACTTTTAGTAAATGTCGGTGTATTGGGGTATGAAATGTCTACGCTTGTGCTGCAGGATCGAACATTCCAGCCTCATGCCTGCACTTAGGCATTCTTTGCCAATTACGTTAATGTTGCTTTTGATTAAGCACATTGTGTATTGACTTGTACAGGATAAATACTGCTCTGTGCGTAATGTTTTAGGAGACGGTCATGTTGCAGAAAAGAGCCATCATGCAGCCACCAGGACATATTCTAAAGCGGCTATAAAAGGCTTCTCAGCCATATTGTTGAAGCAGCATTTATTGACCTCTCCAAAGCCTGTGTCACAGCTGATGGCAATGTTCACTTGAAAGCAATTAGCTGTTTATAAATAGCTTGGGATATTGTGCTCCGCTCCTAACTCCTTCACTGCCGAGCACTCCACTAGGAGCAGGTTGGCTATATTATGCTGTAGCTGTGCATGTTAATTTAAAGGTCAACGCCACTCCCAAGTGATATTGACTAACCTTGGTGCTTTAGGGGTAAAGACCGGGTTGCACAAAACATTAAATCTGGTGCTGCTCATGCATTATAATCATGAAATAAGCATTGATTGTAGGTTCACTAAAGTTGGGCATGCACAATCGAATTTTGGCCATTTCATGTTGAATTGGAGTATATCTGACCTGTGGGTCGCCCTGGCAGTATCTCCCTGCTCGACAAAAGTTGTTTTTGTGGAACAGTGACTGCATCCAAGTAGCTGCAGTCACCGATGGAGCCATCTTCTGCCTGAAAGACTTAGCCATCTTCATTCAGGTGTCATAGAGGTCAGCATCTTCTCCCTGGACTGAGACTCCGGCTTGGAGATAACACAGTTGTGTACATCCTGGCGCCTGTATGCCAGAATACCAATAGCAAGCACAGGAGATGCTTTATACCTTTAGCATAGATGGGGAAATCAAGTTATTTTTCTCATTCAGCCTAGAAAAGCCAAGCGTTTTGCATCCTGTAATTACAAGGGTGCATCCTGTCATGCATCCATGTAATCCACATTCGGTGCACTGATACCATAGACTCACTCGGAGAGAGAATCCACACACTTCGCCTATCAGCTTCTGCAGTATCACACGTGGCTGACAGGAGGAAAGAGCAGAGTGAGCAGAAGAATGATTTTATTGCTGTTCTGCAGCTACTTTGTTCTCCGGTCAGCAGGCTGGAGGTGGGTTCTGACCTGCCGCTGCTGTGGTGGGTGATTTCTGAATGTGGTACCTTTTTCATCTCCATTAAAGCTGCTCTCCTTGGAGGCTGCATCAAACTGCAACAAGCAGGATTTCACATTAGATGTGAACTGCGTCCCAGTGTAGGGGAAAATGAATATACTGTGCTGTTTAATGAGGGCGACCTTATTCTCCACATGACACACACTTGCAGCATTTTCTACTTGTGTTCTGTTGAAAGGAAGAGGTCTCTGCTGGGGATACAAGATTGTATGTTTGCGGAGAAAAAAAAATAAACCTATTTTTCGAAGAGATAATGTATTGTACCTCCTACCAGGAAACTGCACAGTGACTACAATTTCAGAACAAATGTTTGTGCTCGAACAAAAGAACACCGGTTTTGTCACACCATGTCGTTTCAATAGGCTGGTCAAGCAGTCATTTGTTTCTTGTATCGAGCATCCAGTATTTTAGTGCTGACTAAGAACATCTTGTTGTTGACAGTATAGAGCCCACAGGGAACACTAACAGCGTGAGCCTTTCAGAGAAGAGATTTGGGATTTTTGCCAGGATGCTCCATGGTATGTTTGACCTTTTCCAAACAAATCCTTCTAAATCTTGAAACTTTTTCTGAGTCAGTACTTTTCTCTTATGGCTACTAAGGAGCAAAGCTTATTACATACATTGTCTCTCTCAAGCTCTCACACGCGTGCGCACTCTCTCACTCTCTAATATTTAATTGGATAATGGCATGCATTTTCCATGGCATCATTTTGATAAGATTATGCAATGTCGCAACATGTATTTCCATCCGGAAGTGCATTCATTTTTTATCACGATCATTTAATGATGAAGGGAGAGTCGGACCACTGTGTAAAGTCTTCTCCTGCACATCCCAAAGATTCTCAATGGGGTTAAGGTCTGGACTTTGTGGTGGCCAATCCATGTGTGAAAATGATAGTCTCGTGCTCCCTGAACATCTTTCACAATTTGAGCCCCATGAATCCTGGCATTGTGAGCTTGGAATATGCCCAATATGCCATCAGTTTTTCAGTTTATTCAGGTAGGCAGCTGACCTAAGTTTTTGGGGACATAAGGTGTGTGTGTGTATACATAAGTAAAAACCACTCGCGTCTGGATCTCTAGATGCTAACCAAAGAGAACACAACCATGCTCTATGAACTTGGTAGAAAAGCAGGAATTTTCACACTGATGATATCCAGTCATATACAACCTTATTAAACCTGGACATAGCACACTGCATCCCTGCCTAGGACCACCCTCTTTAACATTTCACTCAATATGGGCTTGATCACAGAGATGTTTTAGTTGGTTGTTTGACAGAATTTTACAATACTTTTACATTTACAAATTATTGTTGCTTAGAAATGGCTCATAAAAAGCAAGCTCTGATTGTTCCGGAAACCCCCAAATGCAGAGGCATGAAAGGTGCGGGCAATGTATATTAGGCACTATCCTGCAGAATGATATCTTCCCAACAGTGCCTGTATAGTTCCAGCCATGACATCATCCAGCAAGTGGAGGAGCAGTGTAGGATATGGAGGAAATTGGCTTACTGCTACTGTACTCCAGTGCTGGAGGGGCTTTCCTAATCCCACTGATACCCACTGATTGTCTGTGGACAGTACAGTTTTTTTTTTTTTTTTGACTAAAACAATTACAGTTGCTGTAGTCAAGATTATTTCATGGTATATTAATGAGACATGGTTGTCAAAGTACCAGTATGTGAAGCCTGCATTACAAGAAGCTGGCACAGTAAACTAACACCCACTGTAAAGTCCTACAGCTGGTATTATTCATAACAGGAAGATTTTTAACAAGGAGGGAACTCCCACCTTCTACTGAGCAGAGATTTCAGGGAAGGCCTTTGTAGGTTCTACCAAGGCGAGCTTTATTAGTCAGGACATACATTATCAAGAATGTCCAAGTGATGCCACCAAACCTATGACCACTGACTATGATATGATCGTGTCGGGCTTAAAATGTATCTAAACCCAAGAACAAAAATTAAATACGTTTTAAATGACCAGTCCTTAAATATAAGTGGCTGCATTTAGCTTTCTTTTTAGCCTTTTTTTTGTTGAGAATCTGACCAGTGACTATGGCTTAAATTATCTTTTTGCTGCATATGAGTAAAAAAAGATTTGAAGGTACAGCTTTTTGCACTAATTGTAAGCCTTTTGTAGCATTAATAACAGTAGTAGTATGTTTTGTATCCTGTTATATAATAAGATTTGTAGTAGAGTATATGATGTTATTTTAAGGTTTTCTGTGTTTTCGCTCCACTGTGACCTATTTTGCAAAGGATCGCTAGAGAATTGGATGCAATTTTTATTGTTCTATAAATGAGAACTCCGCAGCACCTAGACTGTCACACTGGTGATTTGTAAGAAAAATCCCTAGTTAATTGCACTCGAAGCCTCAGAGATTGACTCATTACTCTGCTTTCTAACCCGTAATGCAAAGCCTCTCTGTAATAAAAGTCCTTTACCATCATCAAACTATTACTGTGTAAGCACCTGCCTGTGTAAGTCCACTTATGTTTATACATGCCTTAGTCCAGAAAGAATATATTATTATTACATCTATGCTGCTGCTTGTGCTCAGATGTCTATTGAAACCGATCAAAATTCTTACAAGCACCATTGTATCACTTAAGCTTAATAGAAAACTGCAGTGTTGTTCTTGCAAATTAGTCAGCTCGCTTTCATTTTCTAATTTGGAAAATGTTTAGACGGAATCTAATTGACTGCTGTAGGTAACACATCCATTTGTATTTGCATATGAACCCCAGCATAGACAGTGGGTCATATATACACAGTATATTATGTAGTCATAAACCTAGGTAGATTTTCTTCTGACATGACATTTTTGCTGGGTTTGGTTAATGGGGTAAATAAGTAGTAGTTCCTACCAATAGTAATTGCTTGGTATATTCTTGTGCCTTGTTATCTATATTGACCTTCTGCCAATATAGCTGGCTGGAGAGAAAGGGAGGTGAACCCTCTACCATCTTGTATACAGTTTGTCAGGGGTAGACAAATGACTATGTAATTTAGAAGCCAGTGGGTATAATCCAGGAGCCAGCAGGATTTTTTGTTAAGAGTCAGATCCTTTGACTAGAGAGAGCCTCAAAAGTTAGGCATCAGCTGTAATGTTTGAGCATTGGATACCTGGGTTTGGGATTTGCCCATCACTGGTGTAAGATGTACTATGTAATTTCAAAATCTCCATTATTCCTATGCATTTATATGCCTTGTAGGAACAATTGGTAGGTTGCAATAGGGATGAGGGGGAGGGGGAGGGACCTGAGCCAATACCAATAGCATACCTTACAACAATCTCGTATGTTTGCCTCCAGAGAAGGCAAGGCTTAAAATGCCTTACCTGTCCAAATACGGATTTGAGGGGCCATAAGCCAAGTAAAAAATGGCTTGTGTTTGTCAATTTTTAAGTTTGGGAGATATGTTTTAAGAGGGTTTGTTGTTCCTCTTCCCTCATCCATTCACAAAATACTTTGTATTCCATTCACAGGATACAAGGGGTTCTGTAAATGGAGAATAGGAGAGGAGGGAGTGGGTACATGAGAGGACTGGACACCTTGTATTCTGTGAATATAGGAGGGTGAACAATAGAATCTCTTCTCTGTATGATAGGCAGAAAAAGAATGCTGACTGTAGTATCAATTAAACTAAATTTTTTACACTACACAGCCACAATCAAGGCATAGGATTACCATCATTATAGGTAATTTGTAGAGAGCATAATTCGAAAAAAAAATTTCCCTGGAAATCCACTTTAAATCATCAGAATATATAAATGTGGATTTCTGCAGAGAATCCTGCAATTTAAAAATCATGATTGCTGAATTGTGTGTTTCTCAACACATCAGACAGTTTGTTTTAAAAAAACATATACTATAACCATGAATAATGTAAGATAACCTATAATCATTCTTCTGCCACGCATTGTATAGAGAAACCACACTGCACCCACCCTCAGATTTATGTAATACTATTGGAGTATTGCTTCATTCCTGAATGCAGCATGAGCGGCTGATAACAAGACAAGGACCTCTTTAACGACACGCCCACTCCCAAGTGCCACGTAAAGTGGGTATTTGTCTTTACTAGGGCACTGTGTGATTAAGCCGTCTGAGAAGCAGTGGCATGGAGCCATACAACTGATTTTAATGAGTGTAGTCATACAGCTAAACAAGTCTATTTAAAGGAGTATTGCCAGCTGGGACAAGAGTGAATCAATGTAGGTGAAATGTGCAGTGGGTTAATCAAAGTGATGAGCACGTTATCCTGGCTATTTTTACTTTTCCTTCTGATTTCGATTTCTTTCGATGCGATAAAATACCTTTTCAAGTGGGATAGTGATCTTACAGATGTGACCCAACCTCCCACCCCAAACTTGTCACCCAGGTCAGTTCTCACACCAACTATGGACTAGAGCAATGTTTACATGAATTAAGATAATTTAGTAATACATATATTGTTTTTGTAGCACAAACAAGGCTTTCTTTACATGATTGAAAATAAATACAAAATATAAATTTTACAGTACTGGGCATATCTTAAATATATACATTTTCAAATAGAATCTGTCGCCTACAACAAAAAATAATTGTATATGCAGCAATTCACTAAAAAAAACAAAAAACTTAAGCTGCCCACAAACAGCTCAATAAAATCAAGAGATGCTCCTGATTCAAGTATCACTTAAGATTATTGAATGTTTCTCTTCTCCGTAAAGTGATATTGAAAACCTCAGGATCCTCTAATTTGTTGTGAAAATGCCCCAGCTAGAGGAATCTAATCCTGTACTCTACTCTATGGTCATGATGATTTGAGTCCTGGGTCTCTGATCATTGCTTCAATGCAGATCTCTCCACATGTCTATCAAGCCTGTCTATGTTCAGATCTTTATTACAAAATGATACAAAATTTGGGTCCTGCCATGTTGAATAACTCTACACTGTTGCTATGTATTTTATAAGCTTTGAGAACTTTGGAGATTTCAGTAAATGGTAGCCAAACGCATATCTCTTTTGGATTACCAACCCATGGTAGCAGGCATTTAAAAAGTCTTCCCCATAAGGAGTGAGAGGTTAGCAGGGAGACTCAGTTCAAGCCTGAACAACCCGATATACAATTTCCGATAATTGCTAGAAATATAAAGAGAGAGAAAAAAGTCCTAGAAAAATAACTCTCTCCCTTAATTTACAATGCTGTGATTTCTGTCTTACATGTGACATTTTGGCTATAAAACATTTAATGCTCATGAATACAAAAGTAGAGGCCGTTTTCTAAAATCAAGAGTATATAGAACATGTAGTACGTGCCCATTTCATAACCATGTGCCAGAAACTTTCTCCTAGCCAGCATTGACCTGGTCTCCTATTCCCTTATGTCAGATTTTATGAACTTCCTCCTCATGGGGAGGCATTTACCCTTTCTCTTGTTCAGGCACAAACAAGTTTGGGGTGCAGTTTACAAAACACGCACACCTGATGCTTTGTTGTGGGTAAATAAGGGCAATAAATTGAGGTTTATGGTCTGTGTACCACCATGATGCCCTAGCCCTAGCAGCATTTTCATGAGCTGTGATTTGTTGGACTTTTATCATTGATTCACATGCAGTTTTACATGTTTCTTACATGCATTTTGTGTGTTCTTGTACACTGCTTTCTATGCACACAATTTATGTTCATTTTGTGTGTTTTATGTACTTGCCACTGGGTCTGTTTAATGTGTGTAAATGTATAAACATGTACTCTGTAGTTTTTGTCTTTTTATTTTAAAAATGCATTTATCTGCAACCCATGTGGTCTAGCCATATCATAATGTTTTTAAGATTTCTACTTTAAATGCATCTTCATGTGGTAATATTTCTGTATTTAGCAGTAGGAAAGCAGGCAAGTGTGCATGGACCCTATACCATACCTGTGCTTATCTACAGCCGTATTCCGGTAGGGCTTTTTGGTCTTGGTCTTTGGCCCTGAATGCGATGCGGCTCTTAGTGATTGCATACAGTAGGCTGAAGGAGTAAATGTAATCACTCTGCAATTGCGGCATGTGCTGTCATGCCAGTCTGCTGTAATTAGCTGAGTGGATATTTGAGACTAAGAAGTATAAAGGAAAGTATGAAGGTCCATTGTTCTTTTTCACTGGGTTAATTTCCATGGCTTTGCTTATAAGGTTTAAACAGACTAATTCTATTTCTAGCACTCATGTACTTGCATGAAGGGAGAAGCCTTAAGTGCATGCACATGAAAGGAGGTTGGAAAATCCCTAAGGTTGAAACATTTTGAAGTTTTTATTTAATTTTTGATGCTCTTGGATTATTTTTGACATTACTTCAACAGCTTTAAAATATTGAACGTGTATTCTTGTAGGAAGCACATACATATTCTAGTTTTAAGAGTTGCAGCGTGGGAAGAGAATAGAAGTACTCTTTGCTGCTGGACTGTATCATTTCTGATCAGCTGTTGGAATATAAATTGCATTGCCTTAGCAGAGATAAGTGAACAAGCAATGTTTGTTCCAGTGCAAGTTAGGGCTTATGCACACGGACATATTTATAAAGCACATACGCAGGCATCCTAAAATATTCCTGTATTTGTGGCTCTGCATTTTTGTATGTGTGAAAAATCCCGAACGTAGAAGTTTCAGGAATTCTGTCAAAAGTTTGCCATTGCATACTATTTGTTTTTTTCTTAAGTTATACTTTTTTTTTTTTATTATTTACGTGAGAACTGGAGCCCATAAAACACATAGGGATACATTGGGATGCATTTTGAGTGCAGCAGCGTACGGAGCCTGTCAGCACACACAAAACGGACGTCGTGTGCTGACCGGCTCCGTACGCTGCTGCACTCAAAATGCATCCCAATGTATCCCTATGTGTTTTATGGGCTCCAGTTCTCACATGCGCAGTCCGTTCAGCTTACGACAGAAAAAGTACTCCATGTCACATTTTGTCAGGTCCGGAAACGGTCAGGAAACGCAAACTCGTCCAAAACGTGGCAAAAACGCACTGCACTGCAGCTAACATACTAACAGCCCCACTCCAGCAAAAAAAAAAAAAATTTTTTTTTTTTACTTGAACGCGGCCAAAACGTGTCAAAAACGCACTACATCAGTCTGCAGCTCCGCACCTGATCAGGACCTGATATCATGTGAACAGGCCCTCAGTGCTCCTGCATTCGTTCTCTCACAGAGAATGCTCTGTGTAGGCTTCAAGGCATAACGTATATGCAGCTGGCAGGATTGTCATTGAAATAAGCCTGCATGGGCAAAGCATTGGTTCTCTATTCCTAATTAATTCTAAAATGAACACTTAATATTACCCTGACCCCCATCCTAAACCTGAATGGCCAAATCAAAAACTCCGCCAGCGCTGACTGGCGGAACGGATGGGGCGGGTACAGCTGGCTCTGCCTCCTAGATAGGCAGAGCCAGCTGTCACTCACGCAGCTGGGTGGATCTCGACAGGGTGAGGGCAATGCATAGCAAAAATCAGACTAATGTTTTTCTGTTTATGCAGATTTATGAGAACAAAAGTTAGAAGAGTTCTCTAAACTGGGAGATGTCCTACTATATACCTCAGGCATCCAAATGAAAGAATCTGATGTTAGATTTGTTTCAGAAGTAATCAAAACTTTGTACCCATTGTTTCTGGAATTCTCCATTCGTTAAGTGGGGCTGTAAATCTGTTTTGTTCAATCTTTGCATGTTTCTGCCAATTAAGAAATTACAAGTTTTTAGTCATCTCTTACAGGCATGACTTCTTCTAGAGGTAGATACATGATGGCATTGTAGTTTCACCACAGCGTGGGAGCTGAGGTTTGGCTACCTCTGCTCTTTAGCATTGCACTATAATTAGTGATGCTTTATTGACTTTTTTGTTTAAACGGCGCTTCCAAAGACGCGTCTTCTTTATGTTTTTCTTTTTTGGAATGTGTCCCCCTTAACAATGTTTAGTATAGTAAGTTATTAAAGTGTTAACTATACTTTAGGATACTGCTAGTGTAACTGCATGAAATCTTGTATAATATTATCTTGTATATCTCCCAAACAAATCCTGCACAGAAGTAGTACCGAATTTTGAGGGTGTGTTTGGAAGGTGGGGGAAAACAGCATCATAATGCAAGTCCGAGCTATTAGTCAATCTATCAGTCATAGTCATTCATAATAGGTAAGCAGATCTGTAACATTGTTGTTCTCCTAGCTGTGCCGTGTGGCTGGGTTTATGGTAGAACAAAAGAACAAAACATTTTGACAAGTTTTTATATAATGCTATATAGAATTTTAGAGGCTCATTCAACCCCCCGTGCATGTTATTGTGTACATAATGTACTGCTATGTGGTGTTAAAACATATATTGCAGTGCTTGCTTTTTTCCCCCCTTTTTAACTTGTATGTAATTTCTATGCATTGCATTGCTGTACGATGCATTGCAGTGAATTGGAGCACGCTGTGCAAAAATGCAGCGTGTCCTACTTATTTAGCGCACACCAAAGCAGTGTGATTGTGTGAACGGCTTATTGTTTTTGTGCCGGAACTGTGTGTTGGGCAGCCCATCTCTGCTGGTGGAAAGGGTCTAAATGTGGTGTGTATCCTCAGCTATGACCTCAAAAGCCACATATGCCTCTTGGCTTTATGTTTTTGTTTGTGGGGCCTTTTGAGCAGGTGTTGTGTGTCTGAACACCAGTGTTACATGGATAAGTTTAATTTTTCCCTACTGGGCAATTTTATAGTATTAAGCGCTTAATCTTTTTATCAGTTATGAATCCAGATCACACAAGTATTCATTGCCCAGGAGAGTTTCTTTACATTTTTGCCAAAACACTTAGTTATGTTTACAAATAGCTTGCTCTAACTTTCTCAACTCCGCTTCCCTGAACTTGCTGTGCAGTGCAAATTGTAAGGAAGAGCACAGTCTCCAGGAACTGTCCATCTACTAGCTTGGAGCAGGGAAGAGGGAGGAAGTAGTAGCAACAGGGAAACCGTTTGCCTTGCTGTGCCTATCTGTTTGTGGAGACACACACAGCTTGTTTGCACATGCAAGGGTGGCTCCATAGGACCCAGCAAGGGAAAGGAGCCCTTAAAACATATCAGGGACAGTGCTTAGGGACCAGCTTATTCTGTAGGAAACTTAAATGTTTAAACATGAAAGAGCAGCATTGTAATTGATTTCATCAGCATTTGAAATAGCTTAAAAACATTTTAACTCTATCACTTTAACTACGTGTTCGAAATCACCTACATTTGCAATACATTGACTTTAATGTAATCACAATATATTCAATTTATGTAGCCTAGCTTCCACTTCCTACAAGAATACAGCCACTCAGAGGTTGGCTATTTATGTAATATCATTGTGTTTAGCATGATTTATTAAGAAAGGGATTAAGTGCTATTCTTCATGCTTAGTGTGGCTTACAGTATATCACAGCATATGGTGACCAATTATATGCCGTGTATATTTTGTATTCCTTCTAAACAAATCTCCATTGTAGGCCATTTTCCTTCAATTTCCCTTTTAAATGAGGACTGACAGCAACTGCAGCTATGTTTTGTAGTAGTTGGAACCATTTCTGTAGTTTAGAGATTCGGTTATTTCATGTTATGCCTTTTCGAGCCTAATTAACTCTAATTTATTTTTAGCATGTGTATTATTCCCTTAACCATCCATTTTCTTGTCTGTTTGATTGTTATTGGCAAGAGTCACACACATGAAAGTACTCGTAGGGGTGGCTATATATAGGTATACTGTGAACAGCTGTTCATACAGGAAATACTGCCTTTTTTTGACTAAAGTCTTGGTGAACACCATTTATACTCCGAATTGTTTTAGAAGTATGACAGCATATGACTGGCTTGTCTGACGGAGCTAAATTACACAAGCTAGGTCGGAAATTATTTGATTCTCTCTTGATGTGTATTAAAGTGTTCTCGTATGCGTACTTAAAGTTGAGTTTCCAAAATTCTACATGTATCATTACACAAACTGATGGTAAACATCTGCTCCCCACACATCATAGGTTACATGGCCATTCCTGTTGCCTTTCACAAAGAAAAATCCTCCAGGCAAAGGATGGAAAACACCTAGTTTGGTGCTGTGCTGACTCAGTATAATTATTTGTTAAGTAGCGTGTCAGTAATTGTAGGAAAAACTATCCACAGACATGATATAATTGCTGCCCAAACCAGCCGATCACAACCCTATCAGGAAACTTTCATATGTTTTATGGGGCTTCGCTGACTGAGGTGAACTTTCCCAGCTGATTGCCATTGTTAATCTAACACTGTACACAGACTTGCATATTACACGTGCGTATTCATGAACTGCTTCTACTAATGTTTGGCGGTCAGATCTTCCAACCACCGTGTCATGCTGTTCGAAAGTCAGGTCTTTCAAACATTAGCTTGTGACATTTGGCAGTTGGATCTTCCAACCACTATCTTGTGGTGGTCAGATGATTTAACCACCATCTTGTGGTGTTTGGCAGTCAACTCTTTCAACCACCTTGATGTTGTGTCATTTGGTGTTCAGATCTTGCAACCATCATCCCGTGTCATTTGCCTTTTCAATCTTTCGACCACCATCCTGTATCATTTGGCAAGCAGATCCCCAACTGACATCCCGTATCATTCGGCTGTCTGACCTCCAACAAATATCTAATGTTAGTTGGTGGTAAGATCTTCCAATCATCATCTCATATTATTTGGTTTCAGATAATCTAACCACCATCTTGTGGTGGTTTGGCAGACAAATCTTCCAACACCTTCATTCCTCACTACGATTATCACTGTTATCAGTCCCAAAATGAATTATTATCCACTGTTCTATTCTTTTGCTGAATGGATCATATGGATCTTTTCAAGCATCCTTGAAATTTGTAACGAAGGACAAAAACTTTGAGCTCTAGAGTGCTTGTTGTGACTTGTTTGGTAACGCACACATTTTTGCTAAACATCTCATGGCCAGTTTAATGAAAAATAATTTACCAAAAGGCCAGAAGCAAGCAACAACATGCAACTTGGGTGTCAGCATTGCCAACAGTGATGACATCTTTAAATGTGTCATTTCTACTTTGACATAACCATTCTGCAGTTTACACATACAGCTTCAGGCAGTAGACGGGTGCGTCATTTTTGAATCCAAATTCGTACGAATTTTCAGACATTCGGGCACATCCGAATTTCCGAATCCCAATGCATCCGAATACACCCGAATCTGAATTCCTGATCCCGGCCAAATTTCATTCAAAAACGAAATTGAATCAGACATGTGACTTTCCTGGCCAATCAGATGTTTTTTCGGTTTAATGCATTCGAATGAGTCTGAATCTGAATTGTCGAAGTGCATTTGGGAGCTCCCGATTGCCATTTGGGTCTGGGACCCTCAGTTTTAGTTGTATGTATGTATATATGGGTCACAATGTTGCTGCTATGAATATTCTTATTATAGAATACTACTTCTATATACATAATACTAAAACTGATGCTCCAAGACATGAATGGAGTCCGAATTTCTGCTTCAATATGGTTTCCAGACCCGTATTGCTTTCTGGAGCTCCTGGATGATATTCTGAAATTTGGACTTCCAAATGCTATTCAGGTCTAGGAGCTTCAGCTTTAGTATTCATATCTGTATATGGTTTTCTGTGGTATTCGCATCAAATATTTGTAAATTCATCCAAAACTAACAAATTCAGATTTCTTCCGAATCACCTGAAACCCAAACCAAATTGAATTTCGGATCAGAATCCCGAAAACTGAACCAAATTTGTCCGCAGCTTACATGTCTAACACGCAGCCCCCACTGAAATTCTTTTAGTGTAGCAATAATTTGCAAATGTGGAGACATTTCTGGACCTTAATTGGTTCTGCCAAGGATCAAAATTCAGCACATCCAGGACTTTTCAGACCTCTGTGGCTGAGTGCAACTGATGATACAGCTGTTAAAAAAAAAAAAAAACTAAGACAACCAATTCCCCTTTTAAGGGTCTGAATCAAAGACCGTTTGTGTGGATAGCTTAATGCCTATAGGTTATCCATAGATGAACTCGTTTTTCTGAACAGAGCAAAGTAGTAAACTATCGGCACTTGTTTGCATGGCATGTCTGATAAATAACCTCTGTACTCCACACACACACAGATGCTCCCCCCCCAGCTGAAACAACAGAGTAGAGTTTATGCCTCCTGTAAGTCCCGTGAGATATGATTTGAGACATTTGTTATAAGCAAGATTTGTTGTTTCATTCTTATTCCTGATAACAACAGGTGTGCTATTGTTGGAGCCAGCTGTCAAGAGACTAATAATTAGGCCTAATTAGAATTAACTGGTTTGACTGGATACATGAAAATGATAATCAAAGCGGAGAAAACGTCTAGGCTGGCACTCCTATACATATTCTAGACTTTTGGCAATAATCGCCTTCATTAAAAGATCACCTTTTCTAAAAGAGTCAATTTCATGTAATTTGCCTATGAAGTTTGTCTAAGAAATATAATCTGGTTAGCTACTGTTTAGACACATCCATAAAACTAAGATTTAAGACCTTGTATTATGGTTTGTTGAATAGCAAGTCAATATTAAAGAAAGGTCTGTTTTAACAAAATAAAAAAAATAATTTTTCACATTTATAACCTAACAAAGATCCTCAAGCATGGTATTAAGTACATTGAGGAAAATCAACCTGACAGAATATCAACCTGATATCCAGAGAAAAACACGATACAAATATTATTGCAGTTCAGTGAGTAAAATAAGTATTTGGTCCCCATGTAAAACATGACTTAGTACTTGGTGGATAATCTCTTGTTGGCAAGCACAGTGGTAAGACGTTTCTTGTCGTTGGTTACCAGGTTTGCACACATCCCAGGAGGGATTTTGGTCCACTCTTCTTTACAGATCTTCTCTAAATCCTTAAGGTTTCTTGGCTGTCGCCTGGCAACTTGAAGTTTCAGCTCCCTCCATACATTTTCTATAGGATTAAGGTCTGGAGACTGGCTAGGCCACTCCTTGGCCTTAATGTACTTCTTCTTGAGCCACTGCTTTGTTGCCTTGGCGGTATGTTTAGGGTCATTGTCATGCTGAAAGACCCATCTATGACCCATCTTCAGTGCTCTGGCTGAGGGAAGGAGGTTCTCGTTCAAGTTTTTACAATACATGGCTCCGTTCATTGGCCCCTCAATGTGGCAAAGTTGGCCTGTACCTTTAGCAGACAAACAGCCCCAAATCATAATGTTTCCTGTGCTTGACTGTAGGGATGGTGTTCTTAGGGTCCTAGTCAGCATTTTTCTTCCTCCAAGCAAAATTGCTGACTATGACCCCTAAGAACACCACAGCACTTTCTCCTAATCCTTCTCTGAATCATTTAGATGTTCATTGGCAAACTTCAGATGGGCCTGTACATGTGCCTTCTTGAGAAGTTTGTTTGGTGAGTGTGGTCCCAACTGCCTTAAGATCGTTCACAAGCTCCCCCGTGTAAATTTGGGCTGATCCTCACTTTTCTCATGATCAGCCTTATCCCATGGAGCTTGAGACCGAGGGCGGTTAATGGTTATTTTGTATTCCTTCCATTTGCAAATAATCGCTCCAACAGTTTCTTTCTCACCAAGCTTCTTGCTGATAGTCTTGTAGCCCATTCCAGCCTTGTGCAGGTCTACAATCTCAGCCCTAATGTCCTTTGACAGCTCTTTGCTCTTGCCCATGGTGATGAGGTTTGAATGGAAGAAAGATTCTGTGGACAGGTGTCTTTTATATACATAACACGTTGTCGTTAGGAGCACATTCTCAAATTGACAGGACTAATCTGTGTACTACACAGCCAGTTTGTGGGGGCCAGAATCATTGTTGGTTGGTAGGGGATCAAATACTTATTTTACTCACTGAACTGCAACTCAATTTATAAGATTTGTACCATGTGTTTTTTCTGGATTTCTGGTTGATAGTCCGTCTCTATCATTTAAAATACACCTGTGGTAAAAAATTATAGACCTTTCATTTCTTTGTAAGTGGGCAAACTTACAAAATCTGCAGGGGATCAAATAATAATTTTAATCACTGTATGCAACAGCGGCTTAGTGGCATCTACTCTGCTACATGTAAATTGACAAACATGGTTCCTAACTCCCAAGACCTTTTGTAATGCATCAAACCTGCCAATGCTATAGTCGATCCCGAAGGCTTTAGTTATCAGATCATTGATGTTCTTAGTGAAACAGGAGTGAATCAGTTGTGCTGTCATTTGATCCTGCTCAAATTGAGCATTTCTACTTGGTTAAGATCCCTTAGGATGGGTAGATAGCAGGAGACAAAATGTGAAATGGAAGAACTTAGACCTATGAGAGAATATGCATCATGATTGACACATTTAACATATGCCTCAGCTATATTGAATAAGTTAAACCTTATAATAGATGAGCTTGACCCCTAAAATATACAACCAGTCAGGTTTTAAGTGCGACGAGCTATTGATGAGTATTGGTAAAGGTTGAAGAAAGAAGTCATGTGCAACATGATTTAACGGTTTTGACCAGTCAGTGGGAAAAAGACATGTTTGGCTGTGATGGACATGGTGCTTTCAACTATGTTTTCAGTCATGGAAAATTTCTGTTTATTTGTTGTGTAGGATATCACAGAAAAGACAACATTTCAGGATGGAGCTTCTTTAATCCTGCGCTGCAGATAGATGGAATGGAGCTTCACTTGACGACCTTTAGTATGTGAATTGAGACTACACGTTTATTTACTGTACAGCTCCAATGAACTTGTATATAATTATGTTATAGTTATGTTTGACGTTCCTAAGATAGAGTAACGCTTTACATCTACATCACTATTCTTCTTGGTTATGGGGTAACTTTTGTCAACAGTCAGTACAAAATGGGCTCTGGTTAGATATGACTTTTCTGGAATGTAGTCTTCATAGAAGCGTACTGCAGAGACCCAGTCATTTCTGTGACAATTCTGATACATTTTTAACATTTGGATTTACACAGCCAGTCAGATTAAGTATTCAGGTCTGCTAGTCAGCACCCCATTACACTTGGGGTCTGCTGGTGGGCACCCCATTAAAAGTGTGCCTATTCCACATAAAGACTAAAATACCAGTATTCCTCTGTATACAATGAGCAGCAGTATAATTATGTGATAGTTTATATGGCCTCTTTGAGTGTTAAGTAAACCTGAATGACTTGAGCAATGCAGCTGCCACATATTATGGGCCCCCCTACTGTCAATGTTGCCAGTATAGTAAGCTTCTTCTATTCAGATATACAATTCTGTGACGTATATGGTACAAATAAGTAAACAAACACATAGAATACCCTACAGGAAACTAATCTGTGAGGCTATAGATGCATAGACTGCACTGTAGCAGTGTGCTGACTCCTCTGACACAGTATGGGCTCCATTAAAAACCATGATGTGTAAAGACCTGTAATTAGACCCAGAGTTCATACAGTGTGGGAGGCAAGTGCACCATTATTAAATAAGTCTGTCAAGCATGACATTTATATTTTCCTATTCCTTTAGCAGTGGTTCAACTGCAGAACTGAGCAAATCTCTGCTTGTATAGTCAAATGGTATATACCTTTTAGATATTCGAGAGGAAAACACATGGTTGTTGGCTGATGAAATAAAACTATGCGTTAGACAATAAAAGGTCTGCAAGATGTGCTTTTCACAGAATTGGAATAAAAATGGAACTGTGTTGGGATAATAGCACCCTATATGTCAGAGTATAGAATGTGGGAATATGGTGGTACAATATTTTAACCCTCACCTGCCAATAATGATGTAGTATATAGTATACAAGATATAAACTTATTTTCAAAGTCTGCCAATATCCACAGATTAGAGATGTAAATGCTGCCAGAATAGTTAATCATGACTAGTGTAATCCACTGCTATATGGTCTGATTAAATGTGAAGAAATAAAGTGTTGCCAGTACAGTGTTGTGACCATGTATGGTTTGTGCTAGAAAAGACATATGGAGAAATTATGGCTGTTTTTTTTTTTTCTTTTGGCCCTGGCTAAATCACATACCGATTCCTGGTGTAGTAGCCTTCTAAGCACTACAGTAGGCTTTAGTAATGTGTGCTTCATCCGAACAACAATTGTATCAGGTGAATGTGAGCAGCACAGTAGTTAAATCTGCCCATAGTTATCTGAAGTTCGGATTTGATTGTCCCTATGGCAAGTTGAGTGGTTGAAGGCTCTCCCCAAATGTGTAAAGTCAACTCTGCATGTAGAATATTTTGTCCTTGTAAGTAATTAGAGGAGAGAGTCACCCGCACACCAAGGTCCAATGCATCAATATGTCCTTTTATTGACAGCGGATACACATGGTATCACAAGTTTGAGCAACATTTTGAGCAACATTTCGGAACCTATCGAGTGAGGTCCCTTCATCAGGCAAATAACATGGTGACCTCAATATGTTGTTTTTCTGATGAAGGGACATTGATAGGATCTAAAACATTGCTCATACTTGTGATGCTATGTGTATTTGTGATGCTATGTGTATTTGCCGTTAATAAAAGGACGTATTGATACATTGGACCTTGGTGTGCAGATGACTATCTCCTTTACGTTTGAATTTGTGCGGTATGTTATTAGTCACTTATAGAAGGTGTTCAAGTTTTAAAATCTTACCTAAAATTGAAACCCAAACCTTGGAATGCATACAAGAATCCTAGCCCACCTGCTGAACAGTTTGTTTTTCCATCCATACATTGTTGTACTGCCCTAGTCTAACCCCATCCTTTTTTTGTAATCTGGTGATCCTGGAACACCCCTGATGGTGATGCATCCTTTTTGCTGCTTCTTGCATACACAGAATGCCCAATGAGAGGTCTTGTACAACCACCAATCAAAATTGAACGTACTTTGGAATTTTGAACGTGATGGGTGATAAATAATGCAGATAAACACGTTACACAGCACAGGCAATAGACAGTACACTCCTGCTGCCCTACTTCAGACCCATATGGAGCTGTGCATGCATTTTCTACAGTTTTTATGGATAAATTGAGAACTGTTTTTTTAATGTAGTTGCTGTGTTTACTGGATAGCTTTAGTAGCTCACTGAATGATTTTACTTATTGACTGGAATTATTTAAGCAAATGTTTTAATATGTAGTCATATTGCAAGTTGCTAACTAGATGATCTAATCTAAACATGTTTGCATTTGTGCAATTCTAGTAAATTGGCAAATTTGGCTTTGTAAAACCTGTTTTTAAAATTGTCATAAAGCTCCCAGATATCCACAATTAAGATTCCAACTTCTGATTCCTGAACGGACCCCCTTCCCTAAAAGACTGGATTGTTGAGTATGGGAATCGACTGAGGCAATAAGAGTTTGGACAAAGAGACTGGAATGCAGATATACAATGTAGAGTAGGATACTCCTAAATTTCACCTTATTGGGATGTTGGCTCTTATGAACCCAAACCTGTTGTCGCCAAGATAATTAAGTACCCCCGATGTGAAATTGGGGCCTCTATTAATGGCAAAAGATTTCTTCAGTGTGGTCTGTGATTGAAAGCAAAATAGTACAAAACTGAACATTTTTGTTGCACACAAAACAGTTTAGAGTGGACTTTCTCTTCACAACTGTTCATTTTTAAGGATCTAAATGGTCAGGACACTCGCTACAAATATTTTCATTGCTTTGTTCATGTTGATGAGTTTCTTGTATACGATTGCATCGTCTACTCAAATTTAAGTCACCGGTTTTGCTCCCCATTCCTTATGTTCTCACTGTTTATGAGGCAGCATGGGGAGTCATCCTTCTTTAAAAGATAAGTTCACTTTTTGCAAAAATTAAAGAAATGCATAATTCATAATATATAAAAATATGCATTTAATATTTGCATTCAAGCCTGGAAAGCATTGCAATTGTGATCACTCGATCACAGCTGCAAAGCTCGGGCTCCTGCACATGCTCTCCCAGGCAGAGGGAGTATGGGCAGCTCCACTTAGAGCGATGATGGCTTCTTTGGTGTGTGTGTGTGTGTGTGTGTGTGTGTGTGTGTATATATAATATATAAAGAACCAATAACTTTTCACTTTTCCCATTCGGTGAATTAAAAGACTGGATCTTGAACTGTGCTCAGAAGGCAGATACGTACATTTATTTAGTATACTGTATATAAACTACTTACCATTGTTTTTTAAAGAGCGATCTCTTTTGTGCTTCCTTTTAAACAGGATGTAGCATTGTAAAGCCATCCATAGGAGATACGTTTAAAAGAAGAGGTTAGGTTACAGCCTAACATCATTGTGTGTATGCATATGTATTTTCTACTACCTTGATTTTCCAGCGTCTATTTCTCACTCCATTCACTTAGTTTCTTGCTTTTGCTGGATTAGGTATAAAGAATGGTTTTTATAAAAAGGATTAGTGATGATTCACAGGCCCTGTTCTGTGGGGTTAGTGCTGCAGGAAGAAACTCCTGCTACACACCAGCAAGATAATTGGTGGCAACTGAAGTCTTGCAAGCCTTGTGTGGTGTAGCATAGCAAGCTAGATTGAAAAATGGACATCTTTTTATTGGATCTCAGTGTATTGATATCTGTACTGCCTAAGAATTATTGCATTCATTTACTACTGCTCGCTCCCTAGCACTCCTTGGCATGTGGAGGTTGTGTGGAGGTTGTGTATCTATAATAAAGGAATCAGCTTTTTCAACAACTGTCCGGTTATTTCTCCCTAGAAAGTGCTCTCGGAACCTGGCTCAAGGGAAATGGCTTACCAGCTATTATTCTTCACGCTAAGCAAATATTATACAGAGATATTTTACCCTGGAGGTAGAAAAGTGTTGTGATTATTTGACTTTAGAGTTTAAAGCTGGCTATACATACATAAATTTCTCCATCTATGCTGAACTGTGTAAATTTACAAATCTCCACTGCCTGGCTAATAATTTTCCACCTGGATCCTTTACAAGTTATTTTTTCTATCGGCTTTTTCTAAACCTGGTGATGCCAGCAGGGCTAGCCAGAGCTTGAGTTTCAGCTGATTCAGAAGGAATTGGCCAAAATTTGAACCATGAGTGACTAGCTTTAGGGCTTGTTCACACAGTGCCAATTAAGCTGCATTTTCCTGCACACCATCGCAACATTCATGGTTTCTAAGTGTCCGGTTCACACCGTACATATTCAGTGATGTGCAGAAAAATGCAGCTCAAAAAAACCTGGTATGAACTTAGTGTTCAAAGATGAAAACCAATATATTGTTTTTATAACAAGATAATATTGCATGTAATATACAAATATACATGATTCAGTTACTGAGCCATATACATGGCAAGCCTTGCATTATATGATACAACAGGAAACATAGAAATTTGCCCTTTTGGTGGGTGAACAATGACGTTAAAGGTGAAGATTACCATAGCCCCCTGCTCAGCTACTTTCAAGGCTCCCAGGGTAGCATCTCCAGCACCATTTATGATTATCACATGTGATTTAGAATTTGGCATCCTACCAGAATGTCAGTAATTATGCTAAGTGAGTCAAAGGCTGCATTCTTAATTTTCAGCTGGAAAGCTTTGATATTTTGTTTATGATTCTGTAAATATCATTTTAGCAAACCTCTTTCAGCGCAAAGATTCAGTTTGACAGGTTACCAATTAATTTTGGACATTTGACATGACAACAAAATTATCAGTAGATATACAGGAGTTGAGCCATTACAAAATTGGGAAAGGGGAGAGGTAATGTCCATTACAATCAAGGAGAGCACTTAGCTTTCATCTGCTGGTCTGCATCAGAAGATGCCACACAGGTACTGTGGGTGTAAACTCAGGAGTCTGTTTTATAAATCAAACTATTTATCAAGGATCAATGTGGCAAGCTTAAAGTCATTCTAGAATAGATTCTACAAAACGGAGCCATAGGAATGTCGCATAACAAGGCAAAGTCACTGTCTTTCTAATTCTCAACTACTAATTTCCAATTGGGTACCACACAACTTAATGTAGATACTAGCACAGCTTCTGGGGTTGATGGGTATAAACATTGCTAAATTCAGAATTTGTCTGGAATGGGGGTCAAGAATACCTCTTGGTAAGGCTTGGGTATATAATGTCTGGTGTTGGGGGGGTCTGCTTGCATGTGTTTGTCATCTGGCTTGTAGCTTTGGGTCAGAACTTCAACTGCCCCTGAAAAGGCTTTACTGCAAAACCTGCAGCTAGAGCTTTAACCCATCTGCAATGTCTTCTAACACTACATTTCAGGCTTGAGGGGGAGCCAGGTTGCCAATACATCTTACGTAAACGACATCCTTTGCTAAAGAATTCATTAATTCATTCTTTAAAGATCATTTCAAGGCAATATATTCTGATAATGAACTGCCATTGGTACCAATAAAAACTTCACTGGAGGCAAAAGATACACCATTTGTGGTAATCTGTCTTTACAGCTAGATTCATCAAACCTTTCACCAGGTTTTTGGGCTTCACTTCTGCCCTTCATCACATCACTCTGTGCCACCTCCCTCTCATGCTTCAAAGTGTGTTGACAAGCCTTCAGTGGTCTAAAGTAGAGTGAGTTGGGAACCATGGAAGTCGGTGGACTGCATTATTGCCGATATTCGGCTGCAGTGAATGTTGGCATGAATATTATTGACAATTCGCTAGCAGGCTGGGTCCACATAAATGTGACCTTTTAAGGAATAGATGTTTCTAACCCAGTTACTATTTATGTTAATAAAATTTGAATTAGTTCTACATTTAAGAATTAGGTATTTTGTTCAGCTGTTGATTTAGCATTATCAGTATTTTGGTTTACGGGGGACTGTTCCTGTAGACAGTGTTCTGTTTGTCTTGGTGTTCCAAGTATTACTGTGTATTCTGCCATTTTTAAAGTATTTTTTTTATAACCTGGTAAAGAGTTCACTTGCAGTAATAGATGATCTATTCCGATATTAACCTTAGTTTTTAAACACAATTGTGATCACACTGGGCTATGAAGGGTTAAACACTGGCAGTTTCCATGTCCTGAAAGTCACACATCATGATACTGCTATGTCAATGTGTTTTTACTCCCCCATACTTGTTAATGTAAAACATATTTGATATGCATATAGTAGTGGAATAGTATGCAGGTTCACACAGGGGTCCTCTTGGTTTTCATTGCAAGGTAAAAAGGACATGGTGTAGTCACTACATTACTGTACTTATTTTTGGAACAATTGTTGTGTAGAACTATGGGTGCACTCATGGGGAAGATGTTTTGGCAGCTGTCCGGTAAATCTATGAATATATTCTACTAGTACACTTGTGTTTGTTTGACTCATCATTTCATGGCAAACCGTGTAAAGTGCTGCCGAGCCTCTCATATAGTGTTTGTATATATTGGAATTTGTTTAAAACCCATCAAATGTGTTTTATCTTGATGCATTACAAAAGTACAGGTGGACCCCTATCATTAAAATTATTACTCTATGTAAATCAATAGGGAAGTCAAAATCGGCAAATAAAAACTGCACAGTGGTTCTAAGCCTTCCCCTACTTTATCCAAACTTAAAATATATTTAGGTTTGGGCTTTAAAGCTGAACTGTATGCAAACATAATATATACAATTTTATGCAGCTCTGTGACCGTTAACTTGATAGTATTTTTCTTAATGCAGGCAGTGCAATACCTGAATTTGACCTGCCATCACCTCTTTCATTTCTTGTATAGCAGGGCTGGATTATGACTGAAAGAAGCAGCACAAGGAACCACTCAGTTCATGTGCTGAAAGGAGAAAGCAGAGTGACAGATGAGCTCCATCACTGTGCTGCTTATCATTTCACTGTGCAGTGACTGGGTGTGGTAAGTCCTGGAAAGTCTTGGCTTAGAGAAAGTGGGTTGAATGATGCTGGCCATCATAATTAGAGTGGCAGAAAAGTGTGGGAGAAAGCTCTCCACTGAAGGTGGTTGTCTAACTAAAGCAATTTAAAAAAAAAATCTTTTAATGGTCTATTGTTATTTTTGGCTTGAGTTCTGCTTCAAATTGGGCTATTTTATCATAAATTTTTTCCTGGATTATCTGTAATATTTGTATTTTGGTATGTTCTATATGGATAGAAATAGTTGTGTTTCACTATGCCAAGTTGTGAGGTTATGTCTTGATATCCTAGGTTTTCATTTATTCATTTTTGTTTCTAATGACAAAATCACTGACTCCCACTCTGTGTATGAAGTGAGTGCATTACATTAGTGTTACCCAAGCCGGCTCTTAGACCTTGCAGGTAATCATGCATATACAGTACACGTGAAGTGATTAGATCATCAGAAATATAATTATGCTTCATGGAGATCTATAAAATATGAGATGTTTGAAAACTGGGAAATTTGGAGACATTGCATTATGCTATAGACAGGAGTGCAGCAAAACTACCTTAAGGTG
>NW_017306900.1:552365-585629 GCF_000935625.1 Nanorana parkeri | reverse complement strand
GGACGGACTTCTAACTTATCAGCAGACATCGACGTTGGGGCCTGTCTATGGCTATGCAAATAGCACCTTTTGAGAAAGGTGCAGTATTGACAGATTGATGTGAGTTGGTGAGTTGTGAGTTTGCCACAAGTTAAAGTGACACTAAACTTGGGAGTTAAAGCTTAAAATGCATTCAAGTACTTTAACTATTAACACCATTTTAACTTATTTGTGCATCACTCGGCTGTAGATCCACAAATCTTCTCTGAATTCATCCTGACACTGTCTTTCCTTCAGGGTGGCTTTTCCCCATTGTCCCTATGTGTGTTGTAAAGTAACCACTGCTCCAAGCTTGCTCCTGTGATGGACTACAATCTCGCATTTTATAGGAGCCAGCTTGAAGCGGTGGCTATTTTACAACACACGGGCCATGGGGAGCAAAAGTAGTCACCATCCAGCAGAAAGGACAGTGTCGGCATTAATTCAGAGATGATTTGAGGATCTACAGCGGAGTGATGCACAAAATATTGAAGCAACTATGATTACATGATTATAATATTGGTAAAGCTGTTGTAATGTAAAGTCTTTTATTTTTTAGTATACCTTTTTACTTAATACCATATTCGTGCAGGGCAGAAGAGGCTACGAATGGAAAGAAATTCAATATGGGGTTTGGTCTTTTGATGGTCCACAATAGCGCTAGTTCTCAGTTACAAGTGCTTCTAGTGGTCCCTTTTTTATCTTTTTGCCTTTAGTTGTGTTCTTGAAGTTCATTAGAGCATCTTCTAAAACGGTTGCTGTCACGTTGTTCTTCTTCTGAAGGTGTTAAGGTGAAAATGGTCACATTTATAAATGCAGTGTTTTGCTGTCAACATGCACAATGGATTTTGCAACCTAGCACCAGTCTTTTACATTTTGTTATTTAAGCCTGGTACTCTTTGTCACGAAGGAGAATTAGCGGGTTTTGTTAGTTTTGTTTGTGAGTTATAACGCCTTGGGATTTTCACCCGACTCCACATCCTCCTGTTTGAAAATCATCTCTCAAAGAAAACATGAGAAGTGCCGGGTAACAGATGCTTTATCAAAAACTGGAAGCCGCTTTCTCATTTCTACTTCTGCTATATATCAATGCAAATATCAGTGAACAGGTGGCTCATGGGATCCCCGGAGACTGTTTACAGTAAAGGTTACAACCAGAATCGATCGCCTTGAGCCGCTTCCAATTTCAGCATGGGCTGTTTGTCTTCACTGTCCAAAGTGGCAGCATCTCATTAGAGCTGCATTTATTAAGGTTGCTTGTCTGTTAAGAAGCCAGGAAGCAAACCGCTTATATATTTTTATCCCACTTATTAGTAACTGCACATGAAAGCATACTTTTGGAATGCTACCCAGTCCTTCTTTTTTTTTTTTTCTTTTTTCATGGAGCGCTATTGGAATTGTGAAAAAGAAATAACCTGTCCTATGTTTCATTATATTGTGCTATATAGATAATGTTTCAAGTGTGTATTTAGCAAGCTAGCTATTGTTTCCATTTGTGCTTTACTGTTCTATTTCATTTTGTTGGCCACCCTCAAAATAAGTACCCGATACAGACCGAACCAGGCACACACGCTACTGACTACCCCTTTTGGGGTTTTTTCCTTTTTAAAAATAGGAAACCAATGCCCTTCTTTTTTTTTAAATTTTCCTGGTTCTGACATTCAAACATATATAGTGACTTTTGTCATTTAAGTGAAATATACTAAATAAATAAATGAAACGTGGTATGCAAAAAAAGGATTTCTACAGCTAGTAAATCAGTTATCCTAGACTAGCTAAACATATTTTTACACTGAAGTGTAACACTTAAAGAAAAACTATGGGCAAAGAAAATGTTTATCCTCGCAGTAGGTCTACCCCTGCACTGCAAGGTTTAAGTGCTTGTTTTGTCTAGGGAGCTGAAGTAACAAAGTTATACTCGTCTGAACCATGATCCCAGCTGGCTGTTAGACCGGTCCCTTCAGCCTGCCTTCTGCTCCACTCCACCAATAGAGTGTCCTCATGTCCTATACACCTGGATAGTATGTGATGACTCTGGACCTTTGACCGCTGGAATGGAGGGGGAAACGAGGCTGCAGAAACTGGTGGCTGGTTCAGGTGAGTATATCTGTTATTTTTTATTTTAGCTCCCTAGATAAAAACACTTTAACCCTTGCAGTGCGGGGGTAGCCCCAATACAAGGGTTAAGATTTCATTTGTCTGGAGTTCAGCTTTAAAACCGTTCTCATACTGAAATAAATAAGGGTTTAATTTGTAGACCAGTGCCTTGTAGCTTCTGATACTTTGTGTTGATACTTACCCCCTCCAATTACAAGTTCCTAAATTACAGTTTTTGTGAAGCATAGTATTCAGCATGGCATCCTTAGAATTTTTGCTAATTTAGAAAATCAAACTTCTACAAGTTATTAGTTGAAAGCACAGGAACATCATAATAGAATGATGAGGTTATGTGACCATTTTCAAATAAAATAGTGCCTGAATGAGTTCGTCCAACTCTTTTTTTTTTTTCTTTTTTGTCAAGTGGAACAGAGAGAAGACCTTTTATATTGTATTAGTAATAAGATATGATATATGTTCTCTAGATATACAAGGAGAAATCATATTTCAGAAATGACTGATAGGTTTGCTGAGGATCACTACACATTCTGTGTATAACATTATTGCTTAGCAACTCTCTGATAGTTTTGGCATTTATAAATAACCAAGCATAGGCTTTCGGGATAATGAAAAAGGTAATAAAGTGAAAAGCATTTTTAATTTGAATTGTTCCTGTCCTGGTTTGTGGTACCTCTTTAAATTCATACTGGTAACGTAGAGAGGTCACTGAAAAGCTGCAAGAGTCACTTTCACTGAAATATTACTGCCACCAGTTCTGTAATAAGAAAGTGTACCATGACAAGAGAGACATTTTCACATTCCCTGTATGTTTAAATATTACTTGTTTGGAAAATGACATCAGTGCCATGGCCTGTATTGACATCTGCATGTAAAGACTTATGATGGCTACTCAAGGAATAGCATTTAGGATCCTGCCAGTACCGCAATATGCGCTCAGGGTCTTGTATAGCTCAGCGGCCCCTATAGGGCTACGTTAGTGGTAGTGCCAGCAGTATGGTATGGGAGGCAAAAACAAAATGAATGGTCTTCTGTGTAGGGAGAATGGGGCCAACATTGACAACATTTGGCTTGCCTCCTAAATAATCCTTGTGGGGAACATTCTAGATTATTGGACCACAGGAAAGAAACAAAGGGGCAGGCATGAAAAGATTGTGGAGTTACTATATTGGGAACAATGATATTGAAATGTATCATTATTATGGGAATACAGATTCACATGCACCAGTAGTATCCTTGTTCTTGGTAAAAGGTCATACTGTTTTTTTTACTGCTATTATGAATTTGCATGATTTTCACATGATCCAAATTATTTCACCAAATGGAGTTAACATGATTGCATGTCCTTGACTAGAATGTAAATGTGCCAGCCTTATTAGGCAGGAAATGCCTTTTTTGCCAAGTGAGTTTACCAGAAATGAGTCCCATAACACAGATGTGCCTTGAACAATACATGAACATTCACACTTGGCTGACGCAAGCATGGCATGTTTATCCTCCAATTGCTCGTCAACAGTAGATCTTTTAAATATCATCTTGAACAATGGGGATCTTAATTGCCATAAGTTAATTTAATCAGATATTTTGTAACCTCTTTATTGAGAACAGTCTTTTGTAAATTCGGATTTGTTTGCTTTTTTCTTCTTAAATCTGTTGACTGATCTGGCAGTATATTCACAGTGGAGTTTCATGAAAATGAAGATAAGAATCTTGTGTAGCTTTAGAAACAACCTGTCTGCAGTGCTGCCTTTTTTATTTATAGAGAAATACATACTGTTTATACATCCGTGTATTAATTGCATTACAGTAATTTTATTTTTCTTGCTTTAACAAATTATTTATTTCCCAAGCAATTTCTTGCAGTGCATAAAGAGTTGTTGACTTATAGCCAAAGTTCTTGAAGTCAGAAGTGAATAGATTTAGCAAAAAAGCAGGAAATGCATTTGTAGCATTACCTAACATCAGTTTTCCAATAGCCAATTTAAAGTGCAAAAAATATATAATTAGAAAGGCCTTATTCACAATGATGTCATGTGACCCAGCCACTAGTCAGCATGGTTTGGCCACCTAAATACAACCGTCAACCAAAGGACCAAGAATTTACAAATTGTTTCTGCAGAATAATATCTAAAATGTAATAACCTTTTTATACAGCATTATTAAGGTTGACCTTTACCAAGTGAGATTGTTTAAAAAGCTGAAATGCGGTTGGTATGGACATTCCTATTAGGTAATTGTTTATGTAGGAGCCCTAACTGAACTATTTATATATCCCTGTCCCAGTTGAATTTAAGGAGTATCTAAAAATACCTATAGACATTGTATAATGATTGTTCAGACTGTCTACTGGGTAACCTTGAGTGAAGCACATTAAATGAGTGATCTTTGTTGAGTGAAAAGTCTGTCGCCTAAATATTCTTTTTTTTGCAGATGAAAAAAACATTTTATAACCTCCACTACAGTGTGCCGCCAGACCCCCACAAAAATTATTTATCTACCCATAGACATGAGGTTATTACCACCAGTTTTTAGTGGGGATTAATTGGATGATGTCAAAAGACCTTGTCCAATCATTACCATTTCTCTAAAGATGAGCTGCCTCTAATGGTGGTTGATCATGTTCCCACTTCACCTCCCTTTTCTTATGAGCCTCTTTGCTTGGACTACTTATCTGTGTGCTGTCTATCAGTATGCTAATTTATGGCTAGCTTTGTCATGTGCCTGTTAAAGAGGAACTTCACCCCTTTCTTCAAATTAACAACAAAGGCACATTTAGAAATGTTTAGTAATGACAATCTACAAACAGACACTTCTAGATCATTGCAGGCTTTGTATTTTTTTGCATACCCTTTTTTTCCTTTCTTCCCCAGTCTTCTGACAGTGGCCATTTTAACTATGGGCAGGTTACTAGATCTCCCTTTACCTCCTGGAACTCTGGCACATGTGACCTAGAACATGTGACCATGCACATCATCTCGGGAGGAAATTAGCTTTCCCTGAGATCTCGTGAGATTACAGATAAGATGTCCCTGCAATGATTTGCTGATGTAACCTTCCCAGGATGCAATGTTAGGGCTTGATTACATAATTTGTGCCAAAGTGGACCAGGAAGTGGGAAAACAACGAGATTGTAAAATAAAAATGTTTGGTTAGCTAATGAATGTAAGATGATTTCATATCAGCATGCAGAGCTGTATGCTGATGTGACTTTTTTTTTTTTTGTCAAAGTAGGAAAAGGTCCACTTTAAGAAGAAATATCTTTTACATATTTTTTATTTTCTCCACATTGTCTTGAAAAGTGGGCTATGTTAGCATACACATGCAACTTAGTAAGACCATCATAAAAAGTTATCATAAATGATGGAAGCATTTTATTGACATCAGAACTTCAAACACCCCTTAAAATTTATGTGACCGATTGCAATTTGTCTTTTCACCACTATGCTTGTATCCAGATGATAAATTACTCAAGTCAGAAAGAACAATTTCTGTGGCTTCAGGTGCATGGTAATTGCAGTGCTGAGGGGCAGACATTGTGTCAAAAATCTTTCGGTCTGTTGACAGCTTAAGGAAGTCTTGATATGGCCTAATATTTACATGCAATTTGAACCTTTTTAGATTTCCTGTAATTAACAATGTACAGGTTAACTCCAAGCCCTAGCAAGAAGGTGATTAATTGAAAAGTTTTTATTTCATGCAGAGATTTTCCAGGGAATTGAAAAATCGCACTGATTTGTGTTCCCTTGTGTCTATAGAAAAGGGAATAGTCTTCTTAATATAATAACGTCTGTGAGCTTGATAAGGGATCAACACGTGGGGCTGGCCTAAGAAGAAATTCTTGTACTTGCTGTCTGTGATCATTAAAAACCGAAACCCAAGAAGACAAAACCAATGGAAGATTAATTTGTTCAAAACACAGCTCAAACAATAACACAAGCAGATGTATGCATTTTAGGTGATAGAACATGAAAGATCTCTGTGTGCTGCTTTCAGTACGTCTGTCTGTTCCACAATATGTGTGTTCTTAACTTGTTGACAGCATTAAATGTTGACATACAGATACAGAAGGAAGCAAAACCCTCAGGAAAATTCTATATTGGCTGTTTAGCCCAATGCGGCATATAAATAGAGAGACGACATTAAGCAATTTACAGGATTTGCAGGAATCTAGAATAATATTTTACCCCCGTGCTTTTCCTTCTCTCGGCTGTACAGTAAACCATTGCAATAATATCATATATTTAGTTTATGAAAATAAACATTTAATTACATTTGTCCTTTTTTAGGCCCTTCCCGTCGTGAAATAATGCATCTCGTAGAGGCTTCTTCCTTGGCAATAACAGTATTAACTGATAAAAATATCAAAAGCCATAATTCTATGTAGTTCAAAATAATGCCTAGCTCCATGCCTAATCTCCATAAGTACCAAAGTAAAATAACTTTCTATCAATAATGTCTGAACTTGTCTGTGCTTATTCAAAATAAACTAATTCCTTCACCATCACTCTAAAGTATGAATATTACATAGCATTGATAGATGAAGGATGATTTGGTGCGAGTCAAAATAGTGGGAGAAGCAAATTTAGACATTTTGGAATGCTTGTGGTTTGGGACTGACTTAAGGAAATTAGCTTGGAGTATTAAAAAAAAAAACCAAGACAGATTGGCCTAGGTAAAAAACAATTGGCCAATGGCTGATTACTCTACATTGTGAGCTCTGTTTGGCAACAAATAAAAATGCCTCACTGCTTTCACAACTATTGGTGTTAAAGTATTCACTTATCAAAATGTATGTCCGCTTTTCAAAAGGAATCTTCCCTTTCAAGCTGTGTTTAGTTGAATACCCAATTGTGCAAGGGAAGACACAAGTTTTTTTTTTTTTTTCCCTTCTTGTATGTGGATGGATAATTCAACTCACCTTTACTGTATTTTCTAAGCTGAATAAACGCTCACTCTTTCAAGTGAACAGTTTTCATTTTTTCAGTAAATCAACCCCTTTATCTTTACTTGTACTAGTGAATAAACAAATGTGATTGCCTTTTGTAAGGGCAGCAGTAGATGGTTGCTTTTTTATCATCCATTCGATGTCTGCTCTCTGGTTCTGGTGATTTCCATACAGGCATCAGGACAAAACATGTAGCCAGAAAAGTGCATTGGAAGCTGTCGGCTAATTCTTTAATAATCTCAATTGGAATTGAAGACACATCTGGCACAATGGTTCATAGCATATGTTCAGATAACAGGGCAGTATGCTTTTTTAGAACTGAAAACAAATAATTTTCAATGGGTGGATTGTTCTCAAGCATTAACAAAATAAATGTTTACCTGGTATGCCTTGTCCAAAGTAACACAGTAAATGCTAGGTTTTGGGCTGAAGTCTGAAATGTGCCTGTGCTTTATTTTATGATCGTGGACTTTAAGTGTTGGATCAGGTTAATTGCCCAGACACTTGCAGCAGTAGTAAAGAATACGCAAGCTATAGTTATGAAGTTCACACACCATATTGCCAGTTTGGTAGTTCATATGCAGAACAATCCTGAAAAGGTCAGGCAAGCACATTTATGACATATTAACTGTAAATGGCATCTCGGAGGTTTATTAACACGCGACACACTGTTTTGCACACCAAATGCTAAGTGAGTCACAGCAGGCTCATCCAAGGCTTTATTCTAGGAGATAATCTGACTGGATCGCACAATACTGATTGAGAATAAAAGCATTAATCCTTTGAAGTTCTACGCACTTTATTGTACTCGTGCATGCATATTGACAGCAGTTTCTTGAAGGTTAATTCCACCTAATGCCAATATGTCATTCAGGGCGGAATTTAACAAAATATTGTCCGCTTTACATAGGATTCAACAAGTCCATGAATGCATTTGATGGTTTTGAGTCTAGCCTCACAACTGCTTAGGTGATGACATTCGTATGGAATTTGTAGCCTGAAAAAGTACCTGCATTATTATTAGTCAGTCAACTCCGTGTGATGGTTTGAAACCCATGATCCTGGGAGGGCCTCCATCGTAAAGCAGATGGAGTCCCAATTACTATAATCTCATATAAGCTTTTATTGTAATTGTGAATAACTTTTCAGTATTTTTAAATGTGCAGCTTTTAAAGTATGATCTGGTAATCCTGACATGAAGGTCCTTCTGCAAGCACTTCATGTTATAGGGTGATAATTCTGTCCGTCTCAAAGATATTTGTCTCCATGTTTAAAGCCCATATCAAGGGAAACCATAAAAATACCCTTTCAGTCGGGCTACTACTGCACTGCAAGGCTTAAGTGCTCATTTATGCCTGGGGGACAGGTAAATGCTATTTTACTTACCTAATCCACTCTGCCATTGGCTCCCTCTGGGCTACAAGACCAGTGCCCACAGCCTCTTCTCCCTTTTGTCTGGCAGTCTAAGAACCACTGATGTCATAAAGTCTAATGCAGGTTCCATAGACCTGCTTTATAAATGAGGGCACCAAGGGACAGTCCACCCACTGGAGAGGAGGGGAGAGAGGTGAACACTGTCTGGCAGGGGTGTGGGGATAGGTAAGTAAAATGCTTTACTCCAGTTCCCGAGACATAAATGAGGACTTGATCCATGCAGTGCGGAGGTAGTCCCACTTCAAGGCTAGAGTTTTAGTTTGCCTGGAGATGAGCTTTAATAAGTCTTTTCAAATTTTGCAGAGGTAAGGAGCTTGTAGTAAAATAAATCCATGATATGACACACAATACTTCCACATGGACAGTATCTAATTGGGGTTATAATAAGGTGTGGACATTAAAATGAGCAAGTTTGTGATAAAATGTTGCTAAATATGGTTACATGCTTGGTGCAGCTTTTGATTTAAAATGGACAAAACCTTTAGTTTTTTTCAATATTTATGTTCTGAATTATCCACCAATATCAGAAGGACATTTGAGGCCTTTTTTTTTTTTTTGACACTATAAGTTGTAGGCCCCGTTCCCACCGCGCGATTTGCGTATTGCGCGAGATTTGCCGCGCGATGTCGCGTTCAAGCTTGCATTGAGCAAGCTTGAATCGTGGCTAAATCCGCTCCAAAAAGGGTCCTGCTGTAGCGACACACGACCCACGACAGCAGGACCCTTTGCCCCATTGGATTGCATTGGAGCGCGGGAATTACCGTTCCAATGCAATCCAATGGGAACGGGGTCGTAGAGTTTTTTTGTTCTAAGATGATTTACTATCAGTATGTATGCACATATGCTTAGATAATTTTCAAGCTACACATATTTCCCAAGGCAATCAGCAGTTCAAAGAGAATGCAAAATTGGTACTTTTTGTATCTGTATATAAAATAAAAGTGCATTTATAATTTATCTGCCCCTCTTTTCTGTACACGATTCCATAATTCCATGCGTCTACCATCTACTGTTTTCATTCAATTAACATTTACTTATGTTTGATGTGTGATGTCTTTATTCACATGCTTTCTTTTGAAGGTTTAACAAGAACTTTTCACTTTTTTTTTCAGGGTGAAGTGAAAGGTAAAGTTTCCAAGTTAAACTACTATGAGGTCAGAAGCTTTGCTGCTATATTTCACAATACTGCAATTTGCTGGGGCTGGATTCCCAGAAGATTCTGAGCCAATCAGTATTTCGCATGGCAACTGTAAGTAAAACATTGCATTGAACACAAACGATTGAAGTAAATGTATTATTCTATGTGCTGTAGATTAGAGCTGTGTAAATCTTAGAACTACAGAGACAGAAATACAAACACTTTGGTTAGTAAACTAGATCCCTTATATGTATTTCATCTGTGTATTTAGATGTTTGCCTGGATTTCAAGTTTAAACTGAACATGGTAGGTTGGGACTTGTAAAATGGATGGCATTCCTTCATGGAAATGAAGCTTAACATTCCTTATCTATGTTCTATGGACAGGGGTGTAGAGAGTGTATTCTAGTTTCATGAAGTCTAGATGTCTGAATGGTAAGAAATGTTACGGTTAGGAAGTAGCAATAAACATAATTACCAAGCCTGCAGGATTGTACGTTATGCTCCACAGACCCTGGTGTTCAATGATGTTATCACAAGTGTCAGGAACTTTTACACATCTGCTACTGATGTCCTTCACTAAATATATGATCGTGGGATCAATAGAACCTTTTGCAATGCCTGTGGACTTGTTTTGTTGGTTGACACTTGCATTCGCAGCATAGGGCCCATACTTACTTTGTGCTTATAGTTTCATAACAGTGCTGCTCTGATTAGTACTTGCTATGTCCCATATCTTGAATTATTATAGTGTAAAATAGGCAGCACTCTATCCTGCACAGCTGCATATATAGACTCTTCTGTCCAGTCCATTTTTCAAGTAATTTCTACACTTCCCCTGACTTATTCCAGCACATATATTTGGCTGCTTTGTTAAAACCCATCTCTGTGAAAAAAACTGTAATACTCTAATCTAAATGCCCTTTTTACTTATCTAAAGCCATGGTCACATGATGCTCTAGGCCCAAACCTTCTTCTGTTTAAATCCAGTGAGGTCCTTCTTTGGGTGTCCACAGCACTGCCTGCATGGCATAGGCACTATTGACTGATGTCAGTTTGGTCAGACTGCTGGGGACTGGCCAGCTGGGGTGTATCTGCAGCATTTCCAGTCCCCCACTCCCAGAAATGGCGCCAGCGAGGGACCCGTTTGGCAGACTAAATTTGAGTATACTTTGCTTCACAATATAAGGAAAATAGAAATCATTGCATGCTGGGTTCATATAAATATAAAGGTTCATATGACTTGAGTGGGGCTTTAAAATGGAGAGTAAAGCTCTGTGTAAAGGTGCCCATACACCTTACGATTATCTGACGAAACTTTTCGTCTGATGATCGAATAGTCGTACGATTTTCGTACGGCAGCCCCATCCTGCCCCAATGATCGCAAGAATCATTTAGCCGTAATTAACCAATAGCACCTGGACGAAATGCGGTAATTGATTTGCCGTATTTTCGTTAGCGCAAGCGCAGTGTACATCGTACGACTTTTGACGGACGGAAACGCCAGCAACTTTACGACAATCGTACGATCTAGCAAAGTTTTCAAACATGCTTGACCGTCAAAAGTCGTACGATTGTACAGTATTGTCGGTCGGACACTGCAATGCACACACACGATTATCGGACGAAAAGTCGATTGCATACGATTATCGTCCGATAATCGTAAGGTGTATGGGCACCTTAACTGTACATTACATGGCTTCTCTATTCCCACAAGAGTACCTCTTCACTTTGCCACTACTTTCACCCTTGAAAGTAGTTGCTGCAACATTGACTATAGCACATCCATCTTGTGGATCTAATAAAGATTTTAAATTTTCTAATCCGAATACATTATGTAAATTTGACAGCTTTACTTTGTTTTCATAAAATTTAAATAGCTTTCAGTTGCAAAAAAGTGATGCTAAAAATGTGGACCAAAATCCCATGATGGATTTGAAAGTTTGATTGTAGGAAATGTATTTTTAAGTTGCAGGCTCCAATCAAAGTTCTTTTGTCTGTACAGGGGATAATCTCTTGGCGTATCTACTGCTAATCTCTTCAACTAACCTTCTTAAAAGCTATAGGTGCTTAAGTACATGACCAGTCCCCTACTTCCCAGCCTTATCTTCAGGCAGAATAGACTTAACTTTACTGCAAAGTGCTCTTTCCTCTAGCTTATCCTGGCTTTGCACAGAGTGGCATTCATGCTGTCATTAAAGACTATGCACTTGAATGCTGCAGCCAGGTGTTGGTGTGTTCACTAGCTTTAACTTTCTACAGTACCACCTGTTACACAATGTGGCCTTTATATAGAGCAACAGCTAATTGGTGCAGTAACAGAAAACTCACAGCTCCAAAGCCACAGAGATTGTCGTCTATTAAGAAAACCTGCTTTCTCGCCAGTGTTAAACTGTAATTGTGATATTAATAATCAGAAATTCAATTATATGTATTCAAATGATAGAGACAGGGAAAATTAACAGATACATACCCCATGCTTATGAAATTAGAGAGGTAAAATTAAAAATGCACAAACCCAGGCATATTCTCAATAACCTAGTCAATTAAAGTTAATTTTAACATGCAAGCTGCTCTTTTATATTAGACTATTTCTTATTCATATATATATTTTCCTGCTTATGAAGTGGGCCTATTCCCAGTAGTATTTTAAGACATCATTTTAACATTAAATGTGTTATGTAGTTTCTACCAGGGGGATTGGTTATAAAACGCATGAAAAGATTGCTATAATATTTCAAAGAAAGTACCTTTGTTGGCTTTGAAATCTATTGTTCCTACTATTTTATTATTTATAGTTAGTTATGAAGTTAAAATATATGTTTTGCAACATTATTTTTTATTTAACCTTTAAAGGGCTTTATATTTTAAAAGCCAACTCAATGAGCATGGCACAATCCCCCAATATTTATTATAAATAATTAATTATAACAGAGAATGCAACAAAAGGGGGGAGGAGTTACGCTGGTGTATAAACTAATATACCAATCTACAGGGTTTCAAACAACTATTCACAAAAACGTTCCCCCAAAAATTAGAAATCCCTTCTAAAAAGATTGGTTCAGAACAGGTAAATCAAAATTATTGATACAATATTTAATAGTAGAAAAAGACATATACAATAAACTCATGTACCAGAGACATTTAAAAACACTTAAAACATTCCAATGGATATATCCTGCATGATTATAACAATTGTTGCCTAAAAACCACCTGTGTGGTAAAGGACCATCTATGCAGGTTTCTGGATGATTGAAGTACTTTTCAAAAGAAACAATGTATCTGAGAATGTACTCACATATGTTGCAGTTCAAAGAGCTCGAGGGAAAATGAACCTGCTAGAGTCCTGTGTGTAAAGATGGAAGAAAGACTTCGGGAGAGGTGTCCAGTATAAGACGATATTACTGTCAAAGAATGTAGCTCCTCAATACAGGCAGGAGCTGCGGATGCCCCTCTCCCAGCACTTTCCAAAGGCACAAGATACTCCGTGGGTTTCAGTGACTGAAATGGAAGCTTCTTCTAAGATTTTGGTCTTTCATGTGCGGCCGCACTGTGCAGAAAGAGAGAAAGACTACTTGACACTCCACGGTAAGATGCACCTGGCAAGATTGGAGCCGGGAATTTACCCGTAAGGTGCGGGAAGCCACCCGCTAACCTTCAAAGCAAAGGCATGATTTTAGTAGCCATCCAATCAAAACCATATCAGTCAGTTGTGCTCCGTCACCTCTATTTCACAAGCCAGTAGGCAGGATGTTCGTTCCTAACTGGACTTGTATAGGGGGATGAGCAAACACATGTGAGTATCTCATATGTCCAGAGAATCCAGGGAAGCTTTCCACATGTAACCCTTGACGCGTTTCCTCCCCACACCTGGGGCTTCCTCAGAAGGGCGTATAACAGAGAAACATTGAATCATCATTAGCTTTTGCATTGGCTGTAGCCACTTGGGTGTAACTTGGCAATAATGTGGGGGTCTTTCATCAGAGGGTTCTTCAGGATATTTGAAGCCAAAAAAATACCATAATACTGAAACGCAGTTTGAGTTTAAAGGAAACCTACACTCACTGGCCACTTTATTAGGTACACCTTGCTAGTACTGAGTTTGACTCCTTTTGTCTTCAGATCTGCTCTAATTCTTCATGGCATTGATTCAACAAGGTGATGAAAACCAGGGCTGCAGCTAACGATTATTGTCATAATCGATTAGTTAGCCGATTATTACGTTCGATTAATCAGATTTTTTAAAAAAAGGCTCCAGTGATGGACTACTAGTTTGTATTGAGATTGTAGTCCATCACGGGAGCAAGCTTGGAGCGGTGGAAGTAAAAGTGTGGTGTGCAATAATACATTATACAGCGTCACAATGCAGAATACCAGCAGCTATAGAGGACTACAGCAAATCACAGCAATAGTAATTCTACTATAATGTACTATTGCTGGGATCTGATGTATTCCTCTATAGCTGGTGTTATTGGAGGGGACGGGTAGGATGCAGGAATGGAGGGGACGGGTAGGAGGCAGGAATGGAGAGGACGGGTAGGAGGCAGGAATGGAGAGGACGGGTAGGAGGCAGGAATGGAGAGGACGGGTAGGAGGCAGGAATGGAGAGGACGGGTAGGAGGCAGGAATGGAGAGGACGGGTAGGAGGCAGGAATGGAGAGGACGGGTAGGAGGCAGGAATGGAGAGGACGGGTAGGAGGCAGGAATGGAGAGGACGGGTAGGAGGCAGGAATGGAGAGGACGGGTAGGAGGCAGGAATGGAGAGGACGGGTAGGAGGCAGGAATGGAGAGGACGGGTAGGAGGCAGGAATGGAGAGGACGGGTAGGAGGCAGGAATGGAGAGGACGGGTAGGAGGCAGGAATGGAGAGGACGGGTAGGAGGCAGGAATGGAGAGGACGGGTAGGAGGCAGGAATGGAGAGGACGGGTAGGAGGCAGGAATGGAGAGGACGGGCAGGAGGCAGGAATGGAGAGGACGGGCAGGAATGGGGTGCAGAGGACAGGTACAATGGTGGAATGGGGTGCAGGGATGGAGAGGATGGCTATGATGGTGGATTGGGGTGCACAGTGTTGGGTCCCAGGCTCCGGGGTTCACGGGGCACTTACTGTCTGAACATTCCCTCCCATGTCTTCTGCTGAACGGTTCAGCCTGGATGCACCTGGATGTGATCGCACCGGCCCGGCTAGATGTGAGGAGCGCCGGGATTGGAGGAGAGCCGGGGGCTGGACCGCGGCGTGCATGTTCGGTGGGCGTGGCTGCGGAGCTTGAGTGTGGAGCCGCGAACAGGCAATGTAATAGATAGCCGACTAATCGACGATCGAAAACGTTGACAACTTTTTCGATCGTCGATTTTAATCGACTAAATCGAATCGTTGTTGCAGCTCTAATGGAAACATTCCTTAGAGAGTTTGTTCCATACCGACATGAAGGCATCACGCAGTTGCTGCAGATTTGTCGGCTGCACATCCATGAGTTGAAGCTCCAGCAGCCTGAAATATTGATACAAGGCAAGATGGATCCATGCTTTCATGTTTACATCAAATTCTGACCCGACCATCCGAATTTCGCAACAGAAATCGAGACTCCTCAGACCAGGCAACGTTTTTCCAATCTTCTATTTTACAATGTTGGTGAGTCCTTGCAAACTGTAGCCTCAGTTTCCTGTTCTTAGCTGACGGAAGTGGCACTCAGTGTGGTTTCCTGTGGCTGTAGCCCGTCTGCTTCAGGGTTCAATGTGTTGTGTGTTCAGAGATGTTTTCTGCATACCTCGGATGTAACGAGTGGTTATTTGAGTTACTGTTGCCTTTATAGCCGCTTGAACCAGTCTGGCCATTCTCCTCTGGCATCAACGAGGTATTCTTGTCCTTACTGGATATTTTCTCTTTTTCAGACCACTCTCTGTAAACCCGAGAGATGGTTGTGTATGAAAATCACAGTAGATCAGCAGTTGCTGAAATTCTCAAACCAGCCCCTCTGGCACAATAACCATGCCATGTTCAAAGTCACTTAAATCACCTTTCTTCCCAATTCTGATGCTTAGTTTGAACTTCAAAAGACCATCTTGACCATGTCTACATGCCTAAATGTATTGAGTTACCGCCATGTGATTGGCTGCTTAGATATTTGTGTTAAGCAGTTGAAGAGGTGTACCTAATAAAGCAGCCAGTGAGTGTATACTGACAATATGGAGGCTGCCATTTCTGACCTCTCCTTCTGAAAATGCTGGTTTTATGGCTATTATGCTGATCCAACAGCTATAATGCTTTTGTGAGACAGGCCAGGAACAAGTATGCAGAACAGGTATTACATTTCCCATTTACTTTATCTATCTGCATGATTGTTTTGGGGCAGTGAGGCAAAAAGTACTGAAGCCAGAGGCAGTCAGGTTATTATTCAGAAATGGGAGCCACCATCTTTCTCTCTCTATATATGTTATCCTTTAAAAAAGAGGACATTTGCTTGAATCCCTTCTTTAAGCAACAGAGAATAGTTTCCCTTTAATCTCCTCATTGCTCCTAATTAAGAGTTCCGTGATTTTAGAACATGGGCATTGATGCTGATGTAATGACTCTGTGTCAAATGTCTGTGGCTGGACTAAGGAGGTCCAATGACATTAGAATACAGTAGGAGGAGGGTCAGGAAAGATGATCCCTGAAGTCCTTTTAAGCTTCTTAAAACTTTTCTGAAACCCAGGGTGAGAAAAAAAGGTACTTGAAAGCAAAACCGTGTGAATCGGCTATTGTTTTCTCTAGTTTTCCGTTTCTTGAATATCCACTATGTCACCTATTGGTTTTTAGTGTTCTAAAGCACATCCGATTAATGGACTGTTTATAGTTGTGTGCCCCAATGTGATTGTCCCACTGTGTGAACAAACATCCTGAGAAATAAAAATGTGTAAGGGCTCTTTAAGACGTTTTGTGACCTGTATTTATTTTTTTAAAAAGAGGACATTTGCTTGAATCCCTTCTTTAAGCAACATAGAATAGTTTCCCTTTAATCTCCTCATTGCTCCTAATTAAGAGTTCCGTGATTTTAGAACATGGGCATTGATGCTGATGTAATGACTCTGTGTCAAATGTCTGTGGCTGGACTAAGGAGGTCCAATGACATTAGAATACATCTAAGCATTAGGTGAGGGCCTCTTTTTAACATGTTTTTTCCCACTACAGATTTACGTATTCTTGCACTTCTCTTTAGACTGATTACACAGTACAGTTTAAAAAGTGTTAGACTTTCTCCAGCTAATGCTCATTGTCTTCAGAGTCACATGGGCAGCCTTGAGGCTTGTGTACATGGGATTTAGACTCGACAGCCAACCTTCACTTGCAAAACATTTTTGCAGGAAATGGAATGTATTTTTGAATTGGATTGTACTGAGAGGTGTTAATCTATTGTTGCTTTTGCCATGCATCAAATTTGGTTAAATTTTTCAGATTAGTTTTTTTTCCTGCTGCATCTATTTCTTTGCATAAGTCTGTGGGAGTACAGTGTGGATACCTTGTAAATGCTTGTAAACGTATGCTAGATGCATGCTAAACACAACATATAACTTTTTTTTGGTTTTGAGTCTGATGCCCATGTATACACTACCTAGTTGTTATCCAATCCAGCCAAAACTTTATCATAAATATCATCTTTGGATGCCTTTTAGTTTGATCTTTAGGTGGTTGCCCATAGACAGGCAAATATATCCAAGAGAAATGCAGGCAGCGAAATATCTGTCAATTGCCGCCCTGGGATCTGCCACTGTTTCATCTCCTACTCACTGGTCCATATGAAGCAAAGCTCCTTAACAAGAGGGTAAGATTAGCCGTGTTTTGTGACTAATTGGAAAATGTGCAAATGTGCACATGTGCTGAGTACTTCCTATGGTCAAAAACGCTAATTATAATCTCCTTGGGCTACCCCTAACAGAATCCTCATTCTATCAGATATGGGAGAGTTTGATCTTTGTATTGCCAGACTTATTGCCTTAATTTGCCTTGATGTGTCAAATGCTTTAAAAACTGGAAACACATCACACGCACTTTACTAAAACAAATATATTCAAAATCATTCAGACACTTTGCTGAGCTGATTCTAATAGAAATGTAAATTATGTTTTGGATTTTTCCTTTTCCTTGAATACTCCTGTATTTAGCATATCCTATTTATTTATGCATATTATTATGTATTATATTACCTCTAAAAGAACATGCTCTGTTCAAGGGGACCCTCTGGGATAAGCCTATTTCTCATACCGGAAAATGTCAATGCTAGCAATTTATCAAATGATCGGTTCAGATTTCTAACCATAAATCTTAAATGATGCTTGAAGGAGTCGGAGTAGGAGGAGGGTCAGGAAAGATGGTCCCTGAAGTCCTTTAAGCTTAAAACTTTTCTGAAACCCAGGGTGAGAAAAAAAGGTACTTGAAAGCAAAACCGTGTGAATCGGCTATTGTTTTCTCTAGTTTTCCGTTTCTTGAATATCCACTATGTCACCTATTGGTTTTTAGTGTTCTAAAGCACATCAGATTAATGGACTGTTTATAGTTGTGTGCCCCAATGTGATTGTCCCACTGTGTGAACAAACATCCTGAGAAATAAAAATGTGTAAGGGCTCTTTAAGACGTTTTGTGACCTGTATTTATTTTTTGGCAGATACAAAGCAGTATCCGGTATTTGTGGGGCACAAACCTGGAAGAAACAACACACAGAGGCACAAAATGGACATCCAACAGATCATAATAATGAACCGGACGCTGTACATAGCTGCTAGGTACGGACTTTGCTTGTTTCATTGTTAAAAAGTAATCGAAAATGGTCTTCTCTGTATTGTTAGGTTAGCCTTAAAATGATTACAACTGGCTTCCACTTTCTGAAGATAAACAGAAAGATTAATAATGTTTACCATTTCTTTATATGTTCAGTGTAGCTAAATATAATGATCACAGTTCTGATCTTGAGAATAGGATCATTAAAATACACTGCAGGGAGCCTCATCATGGTCTGAAATGGCTCTAAATATGAAACATTACAATTTACTCCTCTACCTGGCATTTATCAATGCATTGTTATTCATACCTACCTGGAAAAAGTAGAGTACTTTTTACAAGTATATGTGTAGATTTTATTTTGTAGATTCTTTACATAAAATACCTTCTGATTTAACAATGCTGAGTGAGAGATTGTTTGCTACTTTTAGGATCTTACCTGAGCAATATCAATGTTTTTCACTTTAGTCCATATTCATTTGTATGTAAATTAGGGTTATGCTATGGTTCATTGGTGCACACATTGTCACCTCAGATGTTTTGCACCTGTCTTTGAGCAGGCGTGTTACTTATGAGAAGACCTGCATTATATTCCTCTCCTGAGTTTTAAAACAGTTAAGGACTGTCTTTATACTTTATTGAATCATGTGCTGTTATTATTTAGGTGACTGTGACCTGGCCTAAAACATTCCTAAGGTAACAGTGCTGTAGTTCAAGAACTTTGTGGTGCCTACAATGACCAGTGTAGGTCTTCGAATCCATTCTTGTGTCCTCAATTCCTGCCCAAATCCATATTAAGTTTTGCCCATCCTCCCGGCCATTTCACTGCAAGGGTTTTGATGGACTTAGGTGTGCTGTAGCTCAATCACAGAAGTGAGGCCCCATGTACACCTGGGCCTAGGAGGTTTCCAAAGGGATGAACGGTCAATTTAAAAATAATCAAATGTACTTGCATGGACCATAAGATTTCTGCACTGTAGCAACATTACCGTACAAACCTTTGAGACCAAGTTTAAGGTCACTTTAATAAAGATTTTCTGAGTGCCACAATTGCAATTTGATATAACTTGGCATCACATGATTCAGTTTACCCTTGAAATGATGAAAGCATACCTCTCCAGTTCTAAGAAAAAATTAGTTACATTACAGTATATTTGTTAAACAAGGGATCTTTTAGATTGTAAGCTCTCACGGACAGGGCCCTCCTTATCTTGTCTTGAATTTTATTGTAATTGCCATGTCTTCCTTATATTGTAAAATGCTGCGCAAACTGTTGGTGCTAAAGACATAATTTATAATAATAATATTATAAGTAAGCGACTCAGACATAAGGTGTCAAAAATAGGTCAAATCTGGTGGACACACTGTGGGGGGGGGGGGGGGATTTATCAAAAGTGGAGCAGACAGAATCTGGAGCAGTGGCAACCAATCACCTTCTCTCTTCAGTTTGCTAAGGTAAGATTTGAAAATGAGACAGATAAGCTGATTGGTTACAGTGCAAATCTGCTCCAGATTTAGTCTGCTCCAGTTTTGATAAATTCCCCCCTATGTGTTTGGTGAAGGTTTAATGTGTTAGGAGTAGGAAATTAGGTTTACTCTCTAACGAAATTTAAACATTTTCAAATCAGTCAGTGAAGCTGACTTCTAATGACTTGTTATTACAAGAAAGAAAAAGTAATATTCTGACAGAAGCACCATTGTATGCTGAAAGCCTGTTAGGAATCTGTTCACAATCCCTGATACACTCCCTGCAGACTTTTTTTCCCTAATTGTTTTTGCTGTGAAAATTGGGAGACACTGACACACAGCCTTGTTTCTGATACTGGAGTGTCCCATCTGTGGCGCCTCTCCTTTATCATTACAAGGATCAGCTGAGAGACATGCATAGAACATCCCCATCTCTATTCTGTCTGTGCTGAAGTATTTCTCTTTTTTTAATTACTGTGAGCTTTGGACCTTTGACTGGTGTGATATCCTTCTCATCATCATAGTGTACAATTTCATCTTTCTCCACTCTCACCAGTTTTATTGCAGAATATTGTACCAGTTAAAAGGGATAGGTAATTACCATAGCAGACAATAAGATTTGCCTGCTTCGTGTTAGCAGACTGGAATAAATGTGGGGATCTGGGCTTGTTCTAATTACGGTTCTTTGAATGTAATTCATATATGATTGTTTACCAGTGGAAATGTTCATGTCAATCATGTGTATGCATTCATTTTTCGATCTATGTAAAAATGTACAATCTGCGCTCAAGTGAGAGATAAAATAATGAGAAACAGAGCTCCTGATAATTTGAAACCTTTTATGTTGCTTTTGTGATTTAAAAAAAATCTTGTATAGTTTATCTTGCTAGCTTTCAAGCTGGACTCCAGGCAGATATAAAAACACCAATCAATGCGGTTATAAATAATGACATTTATTTTTTAATTGCAACTGGTATAAGTACATGAATTTGTATTGATATCAGTCTCCTGTAATTTATTGCACAGCATCACTGGTAGTGGTAGGACCAGCACTTGGGACAGGTCAGGTTCTGCTGCATGCCCATGCATGCTCACCAGAGAGAAAAAAATTAGTTGAGGGTTGGCCACATTATTGTACCACTTCTGCTTTATAATACAGTCAGCAGGCTGGAGTCCAGCTTTCGGACAGTGTGTATTAAGTGGAATGCCTGGGAAATTATGTATGCATCTGACATTTTATACAAATGCATTACTAAATGTTAAAAGATTTCCTACAGAAAGACTTCATTGACATCTAAGTTTTCCAAATGGTACAACACAGTTGGCTACTACTTGAAAACTGCATCAAAATTGTCATCCAAATCAGCCAGGCTTATTTATAGCTGCCTACCAAATGCTGTTTACATAAAGCTGGCCATACATTTGAAAAAAACATTTTTCTGGAACATTAATTTTGTTTTCTAATAGTTAATGGGGTCAAATTGATTGTTTTTGACCACACTGATGTAAACAATTTGAAGACGTCTCATGGAAACATTTTCTTGAATGAATGATACTTGAACAGTGAATGTTGTTTATTCATTTCAACATCTAATGTTCAAATGAAATTTGAAATGACATTCGTCAAGTCTTTTGATGAGATTATCGAATGTTCTGACCAGATTTTTTGTATGAATGTTTTTTTTGCAAAAAGCTACCTGTGTATGGCCAGCTTAAAACCAGCAGACAGAGGGTTTTCTGCCATTGCAGCTTACACAGGTTAGGGCTGTGGCCTCTGAGGATGCAGGGTAAGGTGGGGAATACCATGTCCCCTCCTTCACTTCATTATCGCAAGTGTTCCTTCAGTTCGGTCAATGGACTGCGGAGTCCCAACATCAGCTTTTGAAACCTCTGATACAAGTTTACAATAAATATGCGTATGTGCTTTTTTCTTTTTTTTTTTTTAAAGGAAATAAGCGCTGTCTGTATAAAACGAAGTTCTAGTATGTGGTGTTCTGTGAGACCATTTTTAATACGTACCCTGATTTTGTTTCATAAATAATGTAGACAACAAACATCTGCATGTCACGAGTGGATGTGTATTGCAAAGAAATGCATTAATACACAGGAATTCATTGAACACCCACCTTGACTGAAGCCCTGAATGGTTTCCCACTGTGCGGATCAACACATGTCAAGAGATTCACTCCCAAGAATCCACAGAGCTGTTAATTCAGCAGCTGTTGTAGCACATATCCTGTAAACATACATTATGAGAGTGATCATAGGTCATGAACAGCCAGTAGCACTGAGCAAATAGTCTTACCCCGCAAGACTATGTCATGGTAACAGAATCTTTGCCACATCCACCAAACATCTATGAAGAAGTTTTTCCTTATTCTGCTTGTGCTAATGCAGCAAAATGCCAAGCTGGTCTATAACATACAGTTTGTGAAACTGTTTGAGCAACACAAAGTCTTTTTGTTTATCATGGAAAGGGCTGTAGTTAGAAGAGCCATAGGGATCCTTTGGAAAAGGAAGTTTCTCACTGTGTTAACAAACAGAGGTGGAGAATACAATTATCCCGTTATTAAGTTCCACTGAGGCAGGGCCGCCTATGCTATGCAATGTACTTAGCATTATGGGAGAAAGCAAGCCAAGCAGAAAGGTTTTCATGGTTACTCAGTGTGGTCATAATAATGAGGATTCCTTGGCAATTATGTACTAGCGAAGTGAAAAGGCCCTATATTGCCTCTTTATGAGGGACCTGTAAACATGTTCACGCAAACACATTGTAACAACGAATATCAAAACAGCAACTTAACAGCAAATTAACTTTGGTCAGACACAGTCCAGGGGTTGTTCGCTAATGCTGGCTTTGTAGCATTTAGCTATGAAAGACAGGGTACGATTATTGAGTGTGTTGTGCTGGGTTGCGGCATTGCTTTGCAGCAGAACAAAGTGGGCACAGCAAATTAAGTTGAAAGCTAATATTATTCTTTTAATGACCCAGACTGTGGTTTAGCCATTAAAGAGAACTGTGTGATAAACTGCAGCATCCAGCTCCTAGGAAGCACACAGAGGTTCTTTTCTTTTGCAAACCCAGAACACTCCATATTATAGCATTTGGCAGACAACAGAACCTAATTACAAAAGAATTTAGCCACAAGCGTTAAGTAGTTTGTTCAAAATCCTCAACCCATTTCTGGTTGTGTTGGCATGTGGTTTAATGTGTAAACGGTTTACTAGTTTTACCCTGAAATGTGGGATTAACCCTTTAATCGGTGCTGCTGCTTTACCTATTCGTTGTTTTTAGGCACTATATAGGGAAACCACAAATGTGCTTGCTGATTTCTTTAGGATTAAAGTTACTAATGTTGAGATTAGGGTTAGTAAGTCTTAACTGCAGACTAGCTTGTAAATGAGGTAAAGGAGGTAAATGAGCTATGAATAGCATTCAGTAGTCACAGGTGATTAAAAGTTAGACCTCATCACAATAGAACATACATTATATAAAGCTTTTGAGGACGATGCATTTTCCATGCATAGGTCTCTTCTGTTATTGAAGCACTCCGCAGTTGACCAAAAATGGCCAATTTATGCACATTGGACTGACTCTTTCTACACATATTTTTACTCCTTACTATTACAATACTGTGTAGAACCAGCAAGTATTGTGTACCTTCACTGGTTGCAAAAAGCACCAGTGAAAGGAATAACTTTAATATCCAGGATGGCCATTCTGAGTTTGTCAGTGGAATCTAAGATTAGAACTGACTGATTTTTCAGGATGCTGTTATAGCTCCAACTTATATATTTATGTTGATTGTGCTTTCAAACAAAATAAAAAAAAGAGTTGATTTTTTTGTGCTAGCTTCACAAGACCCAGAGACCTCAAACTGCTTCCCACTCCATCTGACTTTAGTTTTGGGACACTACAAGAACCTCGTGGCCCCACTGCTATAAAGGGTGGCCATTGTTATCAGGGCCAAAAGGAGATCTGGGGTAGCACAACTTCAGTGATCGAATTACATTTATGACTGCTGCACATGGTAATATCAGTCATTACTATTTTATCTTCTAACCTGTACTGGAAACCCAATATCCAGAATCAGATTGATTACTGTTGATAAGCATTAGGATGGTGTCTCAAACCTGCAATTTTTTCCTTTTCAAGTCTGGAGTCTGTGGTTTAGATCTGCTAGCGTTTCTATCTACATGGAGTTTGTGTTCTCTTATTTGCATATACTGTACATAGGGAATCTCCAGCTCTTCTGATTTCACCTCATAGGACAAAACATACAAACAAATGTGAATAAGCCCTTGTATGTGTCTGTATCACTCTGATAGAGACATTACATTGTATTGTTTGAAAAAAGCAACTGATGTGAATGGTTTAGTGAATGACATATATTTTGGAATTTAAACTATATCACTGTTTTTGTTTCTAGTTTTTTAATTTTTTTTAATCATTACTGGGGCTTTTGTTATAAAAAAATACATACAAAATGGGACTGAACTTTGCCCACATTAGCCAGCCCGATTAGTGTTACATTTGTAACCTGCCCTTTTTTATTTTAACTTGAAATTTAAGCTAGCCTTTCAATTTGGTATCAAAACTGAGATGTTGTTATATTAAATTGAATGCTTTCCTGTTTATAATTGATTCAGTAAAATATTGTTTGATCCTCAAGATATATCAATATCCAATATATTTTTTTAATAGTACTTGTCTTTCTTTTCAGGGATCACATTTATACGATAGACCTGGACACACCACACTCAGATGAAATCTATTTCAACAAAGTGAGTATTGTTTGGAGTGGTGGGTTCTGCAATAATGGTTGTGCCTGTCGCAATCTTGATCTATAACTGCATGGTATTGCATGTAAATATGCTTGCTATGCTGTATTTACTGAATACATATTTTTCTGTCATAGTTTTAGATAAGGTAAACATCATTAATGCTCCCATGGTCCCTTCTATTCCTTTGCCCATGCTACTTTAGAAAATTGTTGGATAAGCTGCCACTCTGTAACTGAATATCTAGGAGATCCAGCATGTTGTGCCACATGTTGGCTGTGCATGCTGTGACTTGTGGTTCGTATAGATGGAGGGCTGCAGCTTACTTTCAGCAGATAAAGGGCCAAACATATTTGAAGAGAAAATACAATTCTTAAATGCATTTGTGAAAAGACTTCAGCTCCTTCATGTTGCCTTGATGGAAATGTCTTGGAATGCCCGCAGGATTATCCATCAAATGGCTTTCATCCAGCTGCGTTATGCATTTGCATTATGTGTTAACATTTACTTAAAACACAAACAAGCGTTTTAGCAATGTTTTGTCTTGCTGTTAATAAGTGATTGCCTTGGTGCAATGCTTTTACTCACTCCTTGGCTATCAAATTGATGTATTACATAAGGCACACCATCTCATACACTACTTTATCAAGAATTCAAAAAAGTTATAAGAATTGTGAACTGGCTTGGCAGATTCAAAACTGTGTACCTGCATTATATTTTCCCCATGGGTTTACTACAGTTTCCGTATATCAATATTTGGTGTTTTTTAAATAATTTAATTAACAAATATAGATTTATGGAATAACATGTGATGATTAAAACACAGGTCTGGAGTGTTTAAGTGGGAAAGAATAGGGCAGGGCCAGGATGTGTCTTCTCAAGGTCAGAAGTCGACATGGATTGTGAGTGCAGCTGCTTAGTGCCTCCAGCAACTATAGCGAAGATTTATGTTGACAGATTAGGACAATATAATAGCTGTCCATTCACTTAATGAATTATTGGGCCTATCAGTATTGTATTTGAAATTAGAAAAATGTTCACGGTAGTCCACTGAACCTTTTATTCTGGAAGCTGTCACTTTGCTACAGACCGCAGCATCTTCTAGAATAAATCTGGGCTGCGTATCTTTTTTTTCCTGCCCCTACAGATGAGACAGCTGGGTGTCTGCAATGGACAAGTTTCAATACCTAGACTTGTAGATGGCTACACAGGTGGTGGTTCTAGAATACCTTATTAACTGTAACATAGCAGTCCAAGCTATGTTTGGATAAAAAAAAACCAATCCTTTGGGCAGTAGGTTATCCTTCTAGAAACCAACCTTGTCTTTATTTGCACCACTGCATTTTAAAGGTGTCGTTGGATAAAACTTTGATTTTGCCAACAAGCTGGATGTCAAAAGATAATGCAGAGTACATGTATTGGACCATTTAAAAATCAATAGACCATTGTTCTCTTATCTTAGTACAGATCAGGTAAGCACAGTCTGTATCATACGTTTACATGCGTGGGTGTATCAAATAATTAAAAAAAAGTTTATGCAATTGGGTTGTTACTGAGCAATCCAAGCACTGTCCAATGTGTATGGATACCTATTAATGCTCAGGCACGTTATAAAAAAATGATTTTGACTAAACTAATCTAGGAATGGGCATTGAAGAACTGGATATATCACAACAGGCTAATACCTCTGTGCTTAATAGTAAGGAACATTCTCAAGCAATATATATGCACTGCTTAAGAATCCTATACAACTTCTTAAATATGCATTGCTCCCAACTCTTATCTATTATATAGATAATAGAGCTCACATCAAAGAGACCGAAATCCTCCTTTGGAATACTGAGCATCTCTTTCTTTAACTTTGTACTTCTCTCAGTGTTATTATGCTGATGGTGTGAAACTCTACCCAGGGATTTCTATATGGGCTGCTAGAGCTGCATGCCTCATTAGCATATTGTTATGCCTGTGGTGCGCAGAGCTATGAGGAGAACGTTAATAAAGCCATCCCTTGATACAGACAACAACTACGTGTGTCATGTATTTGCCTCCATTCATTGCGATACCATTTTCTTTTTAGCCTGACATTTCTACATCTTGCATGTACACTAGTGTGTTATTAGTGACACACAAACATAGAGCAGTAAATATGTCTTATCCTGGTCTACAGAGTAAAGAGACAGCAAAGCCAAGCTTTCCGGGGCTCTGTACAGACAGGCAATCAACAACTGACATAGCCTTGCATGGCGGTATTGCCCAAATGACCAAACACCTGTCAAAGAGAACACGTTGGACATTTCAAACTTTGCATTATATGATGCTTTAAATAGATGACAATTAATCACAAGGGAGACACTTGCATCGCTTAAACCTCTGTCCTGCTGCTTGTTTCCAGAATTCAACTCTGACATTAAAAATCAGACACGGCAGTCTCTGGAGCGCTAATTGATTTTTTTCCTCACCTGATCTTTGCAGAAACTGACATGGAAATCCAAGCAGCCGGATGTAGACACCTGCAGAATGAAGGGAAAGCATAAGGTAAGCAGTTTCCATTTCTCTGTCTGACACCAAAGGTTAGCCTTTAGACACTTATCTGTGCTGGGAGCCTGTGATGTGTTATGGATCACAGCACACGCTGCTCCAGCGGTAATTATTTTTTCAATTAACTTGGTGACTCTAAATTGCAGAACAGTGGCGTGTTTACTGATAAATATCATGTTAAAATGAAACCCCTACAAGACCTTAGGAATAGGATTAGCATTACTGGAAGGCAGACTGCAACATTGTTTTTGTGTTAAACAAAAATTTTAACTTTTCTTTTTTAAATGAGACGTGAGCCAAGATAAATATAGAGATTCCCATCCCAGTCAGTCTTCTGAAAATGCTAGTTGATTGGCTGTTGTGCAGATGTAATGGTTTTAGTACTTTCTACGTCGGCCAACTCCAAGAAGCATGCAGATCAAAAATGTTTGACTTCGCTCGTTATACAGACATTTTAAGACAGCCCATTGCTTACTTTAAGTTTTAGATCAAAACCGTCAAAACCTCCCGGTCAATAGTATTTCTTTCTTTTGCTTGATAGAGTGTGGAGAAATCTCTAACAGGGACAAGGTGTTTCAGCCTTTTTCCACCCAACCAATAAAGTTTTTTTTTTTTTTGTTTTTTTTTGCCATTTTCTGCTGTTCGAGATTTCACTTTTACTTCCTTGGCAGGTTTTTTTTTTTCCACAAGCGAACTATGACCAAACCTTTTTTTTGGCTATAGTTCTCTTATGGGTCAAAAGAGTAATAAGGTACTTCTGTGACCCTAAGTCAGCATATAGTGGGCTACTGCCTGCTTTATGCTTACAGTGCAGAGCCGTGCTGCAACCAGGAAAGATCACAACTATATTGTCGGGGTCCACCCCACTGCCTGATTTGACAGCTTGCTCGGCCTCTCTAGAGCGAGCAGTGCCTGCCCCCTCTCCTGTTTCTCTCTCTAGTAAGCACTGGAGGAACAGAGAGGAGAAGAGGAATCCCTTTGCTCTCTGCTTGATCACTCCACCTACCGCTGTGAGCGGAGTGATCAGCGGTTCATGATTGCTCAGTTGTCAAGCTGTAGAGCCAGTGTGACAGCTCCGGTGTCACATGCCGGCTATTGGGAAGAGTACTTTTTACTCTCCCAATAGTTCTCCTTTACTAAGAGTAGGAGATAGTTAGTTAGAATCACTGCTGCTTGTGGCCGTCATTGTGGAAATGTCTCCCTACTTTGTGTCCTGATGAAAGAATGTCACCAGGACAGGAGGTAAGGGAAAAATGTTTAAAAACAGCTACTGACAGCAAAGGAATCTGACAAGGGTTCTAACCATTCCCCACTCTATCCAAAACTTTAAAAAAAAAAGTTTCACCTAGAGATACACTTTAATATTAGGTTTCCTTGAAGAATGTATGTTGATTTTTTTTTTTTTTTTACCCAGATTATTGTGTTTATATTGCGTGATCACATAAAATGTTTTTTTTTCCAGCATTCGAAAGACTTCTGTGTCCTTCTGCCCTCACTACTCCTGTGTCCTTCTGCCCTCACTACTCGGCTAACAGAGTAACATCATATACCTGGCAATAAATAACTTCTTATTGAAACTAATGATTAGGCCATACAAAGGCATATGTATCCATGGTCCAAAATGGGCTGTTGAAATCCTTGAGACAGAACTCCTTCGCATGTTGAAAATGGGTGGATTAGATTTGAGTGCCCATTCAAATGAGCTGAAAGCCATTTTATGCTGAAACAGTTAAAGGGGATACCCCCAAGCCTGCTGGCTAGTTGCTGTCAGCTGGACACATTAGAAAGTTTGCTCCAGTCACTATTGTTACCACCAATATACCGTAAAATGGTACCAGCAGTAGTGTTTCTTCCTATCTCTATTGACATAAACGGGAATGTTCAGTCTGCTCATAGTCCCCCAGCACAGTTTTAGTGCATGAAGAGGATGGACCATACATGCATGCATGAATGTCTGCCTTCATTATTTATGGACAGAAAGAAGCTTAATAACACATTTACATCACAGAGTGCTGCCCTATGGGACACATAATCATGGCTGGCTAAACAAAAGTGTTGAATGGTGTCATGATAGGTTAGACATGGAGTAATAGACATGGAGAGTTGATTTAGTGCTATCGTGATAACTTGCTGCATAGAACTAAATTTGATTTTATCCCATCTGCAGGATGAATGCCACAATTTTATTAAGGTTCTACTAAAAAGGGATGAAGAAACGTTGTTTGTGTGTGGAACAAATGCCTTCAATCCATCTTGTAGAAATTATAGGGTGAGTATTTTTACATGTTTGTAGATCTAAGCAAGGTTTACAGAGTTGCCTATAAAATCTAAAACAGCTCTTAGTGTGTATTAATAGGAATGATATGCTGTTTAGGAAATTTTCAAGCAACGTAGACCTTCAATTTCAATATTGCCACATTAACAGTGGAGGAAATGGATCCTGTTTTATTCACTAGTCCATACATTGTCAGTTGTTTTCACTGGTAATGCTGGCCCATGGTAATATACTGGTTCAGTGGCAGTATTGGTTTAGAAGAAATTAATCCAAGCTGTAAAAATACATGTGTTTTAGTAAAGACTTCACAAACTCCTTAGTGAATTCATGGCAATAATGTTACATAGTTAGTCAGGTTGAAAAAAGACACAAGTCCATCGAGTCCAAGCAACAGGCTTTTTCATTAAAGTGGAACCCACCAATTTAACTGTTTTGCAAAAACATTACATTTAATGCATGTCTCTGGAGATGACCATCACAGTTGCCATTGTGTTAAATCCGCTTTAATCAAACTTTCAGGCATTCAAATGGCTGATGTCATAGCTGATCACATGTGCAGGGTCATGGCAACTACAGATCTAAATATTTAGGACATAATGTGTTCATTTTTTGGTTAATCATTTTATCATCTCTATAATACAAATCTAATGTTTTAAGTTTATGGTTCTGAAGCATTGCTCTACCAAGCCATACTCCATAAAAATCATTTATTTACCAAGAATGGTAAACAAGAATGAATTAGCTCTATGCACGTTGGATACATGGCTCTCTAGGCTTTTCTGTGCTACAAACCAATGGCTTTGGATTTACAGTTGATTATAGGGCATAAAGACATAATTTGCACGTCTCCACCTGCCAATATTAAAGCCAGGATCAGCAAATATTGTCTAAATATAAGAGCTGTGTATTTTTATTGAATTTTGCGGTGCTTTGTGTATTTCTTCCGGATCTGTGCAGTAACCAGTGTAAAACTTTGCCTCTGAGCAGGAGCTTACTGTAAAGACCTGTCTCTGCTGCTAACTTTCCTGGTGCAGGGTGACTGGTCTTCTATCCGCCCCCTCCTATAGTTTTTCTAAGTAATATTTGGATTTGCAAAAGCATATGGCATACACAAAGTGTATGTATATACTTTTGTGGCTGTTGAGGAATATATTTAAATGATAATTTTTTGTGCCCAAAGTTCACTTTAAATGAGGATTGTTTTTGTGTTCAGTATTGATGAAATGAAGCTGGGATCCATTCTGTTGTAAGAGCACAATTCCGCAATAATATTTTCATGAAATGCATTGCATTTTCTGGTCACAATCTATATGCTGCATACATACAACAGGCCCAATAAAATATTATTTTGGTATGTTGCTCCTATAACCGAACAAGACATATTAATTAGCCCAGTGTGCTGTCATGAGGCCTTGCAGATAACTAAGCTGACTGCACACCTGGGTTACTATGCTGGAATTTGCTATCATTCCTCTTATCTTTCTCACTACTGCAGGCCTTGGAAAATAAACTACCTCACAATCCCGAGGGCCTGTCTATTCCACTGATAATCATCCATAGCTGTGGGGGCAGCAGCTGATTGTTTACCTCCCATAGATCTTTCCCTTCTCTGGATCCAGGCTACAATATTTTGCATTCAATACCGGAAATGTGGGCACTTTGTCTGGCATTTTTATCATAATGAAGTGAAGAATAAACAAAAGTGCATTATTTTTAATGAATGCTTTCTCACTGTTTTCTAACGAAACTGGTGGGAGTCTGTTAAATGCTCACCAGTCAGTGTGCGTTTTGCTGCTATTTTCAGTTCCAAGATGTTAAATTATACAAATCTCCACACAGCCACATTGGTTTTTACGTATTATGTACTTGACTTCTTTAGATAAAAACAGGCACCTGTTTTTAGAATCATGGTGGGAGCTGGTGCTAGTAGAGGGTGCATCTTTCTTTTTAATCCTTTTGTTTATCTGTGCTGGTAGGCAGTGTTTGCGTGCTAGAAAAGTCTGATTTTCCTGCACTCCTCCACCATTCTCTGCATGTAGCTGTGAGGAATACGCAGCTGGTTTTCCAATAGCTGTGCCAAGCACCGACTACCCTTACTCCCCTTGTCACCAATTCATTCTCATTCGTTACAATTAATGCTTCTAACAAATCCTAATCAGTTGCCTTAGTTCTTATGCTCCACTTTTTTTTGAGCGATATTTTTCTTTTAACCTTTTGCCAGTATTATATATAGAATACAAATCATCCATCTCCTCCATTCCCACAGATGTTTTCTTACAATACCATCCTGCCTCTGTAGACCTCATCGCCTGCTGTCCATGTCATTTGAACCACAAGTGAGATGTGTTGGGGAAGTCACACCAGTTAACATGGACACCTGTGTTCTTAATGTCTGTTCTGCAAGCTTTGCAGATGGTACTCCATCAACCTTTGACATGCTGAACAGATGATGGAGCCTCTTTCTTGGGCGGCAAAGTAAAAAGGCAGATGGGCATCATAGGTGGAATAAGCCCAGCTTATTTCCTTTCATCTGATGCTTCCAACACTATCCTAATTGTGCTGCCCACAAAAGTAATTGCTTTCTGAAAGGCTGGACAGTGAAGATTCATGACAGGAAACAAATGATGACAGGTCCTCAGCTGACTGATGAAAGCTTTATAACATATGAGTTAAAAAGTTAATTGCTGCTTGGTACAGCAAGCAAGGTTATTTCTCACGAACCTTAAGCAGTTTTTGATTTATGTCAGGTACACCATTCCGGGGAATGTATCTGCAAGATGGATTGCATTCAGATTTGCAAAATAGCCAACAATGATGTATGATTTGCTTCAGTCCCTGCTACTTGATACTCTTCAAATCCAAGCTGTGATTGCAGAGCATCAATGGAGACTGACGATTCAGTTGATCTTTTATGTTTTTCCTATTCATGTTTAATGGTTAGATCTGGTAGATCAATAGTAAATATCGAACAGTGTATACTGGAAATAGAACTGTCCCAAAACAAATCGTACAAGGCCAAGAAAGTTGCATGTCTCGGACCTATCAACAATTTAACAAAATAGTACGCCATCAGAATAGTAGCGTAATCTTCATTCTAACCTGCTTGATTAAGTGGCACTAGACCCACCATTTTAATTGTATAATGAAACCAGTGGTAATTGTCAGAGTTGCCAGTGTGCCAATTTTCAGCTCTCAACCAAACTTTTAAGACCTCAAATGACTGGTGTTATAGCTAATCCCATGTGCAGCACCATGGCAACTGCAATCCAAATTAGGGATGCACCGATACCGAGTATTTGGGTGAGTACGAGTACTCACCCAAATGCTCCGATACCTAGCACGAGTACTTCCTGTATCAGGAAGCCGGGCAGCGCATCATTACACGCTGCTCGGTTTCCTGATTGGCCAGGAAACGGCTCCATGCTCTCTCGTCACTTGTGATGAGAGAGCATGGAGCCGACTTCCCGGCCAATCAGGAAGCCGGGTAGCGTGCAATGACGCGCTGCCCGGCTTCCCGATTGGTCAGGAAGCTAGCAAATCCAGAAGCCGGGCGCCGTGTAATGACGCAGTGCCCGACATTCTGATTGGCTGGGAAGCCGGCGTCATGCTCCCTCGTCATCTTATGAATCATAATATTAAGAAAGTGACCTTAAACCATTAGTTTGTATTGCTTTAGAAAAAATGTGACCTGTCCCTTTAACACAAAGTATCGGTAATTGGTATCTTGATTGAGTACTAAGACCGGTACTCGGTCTTAAAAAAGTGGTATCGGTGCATCCCTAATCCAAATAGATGCTGAG
>NW_017306900.1:547114-552095 GCF_000935625.1 Nanorana parkeri | reverse complement strand
TGGTAGTTGGGGGGGGGGGGGGGGGGGGGGGTTTATGTACTGTATTTCTGCCTTAATTTAGGTGGCAGTGTGTTGTATGTGCATTGAGGATTTTAAATGTTCCCTTTAAACGCTAATTGCTATGCAAAACTGATATATAGAAATCTATAGATATCTATAGATATCTATATTATAATTTTGTTTCATGGTCCTGTTTTAAAAATGAGCAAATGAGTAACAATTATAAAGCACAATACTTCACGCTGTCGGGCATGGGTGACCCCCATGTGACATCTGCTCCAGCTCAGTGACATACATCAGCCAGTGTTTAGCCATTACCTGGAATTGCTCCAAGGTTGTTCTTGTGAACAAAGGAGACTTTATTTCACAGTTGTACATTGAGCAAGTGCCAGTCACCACAGACCACATAGGCAGATGCAGGAGAAATGTCATGAACGGATAAAATAGCAGAGAGTTTAGGGGAAAGGCTTCACAGTGACATGAGTAAAAGATGTGTGAAGAAAGCTTAATAGGTGGTTTACCATTTTAAATACTTTTATTTTATTTTTTCCTATGTATGTGATGTAGCTACATAACTTCTTATGAATTCTTTTTAAATGGAAATGTATAACTCTTCAAAGCTGCAGTAGACCAAATAGTAATTTCTCAACTTGTACTCCAATGTTAACATAATTGTATTTTTAATAATGTTGCTGTGAGGGATAAACAAAGGGCAGTGGAATGATTTGAAATACTTACTATTTCTGGAGAAAAGCATGCTTCTTTAGGCGCTAGCTATACATATAAAAAGGTAAAGCTATAGGTTTTGTGATCTCTGATAAAAGAGAGGATCACCCTAAGTTTAAACGTCGCTCTGATCCCTCTGTCTGATCCGTGCCTTCCCCAAAGATCACGTTTCCAAATATCTAGTACTTAATGCATGTGGCCAGCACTGCACTGAAGGAAGCCAGGAACAGCCTTTTTTCGGGAATTGTTTCCAACATTTTTTTTACTTTTCATTTATTTATCCCAATAAGATTACCAGCATATCATTATTAAACTCCTTAAAGGTGGGATTTTTAATACACTGAATGTCCATTCTGCTTCCAGCCCTCTTTTTTCTTAATTTCTGTGCTGTTACTATTGCATGGCACACTGAAGTCCAACCACTGGGTATTATGGTAAATGAAAAGTAAAATTACAGGACTGCTAGACTGGGGAGGGTGGGGGGGGGGGATTAGGGCTCTTAATCGTAATTGTAAACACTGTTGATACCCATTCTGTCCAATTAGGTGTTTGTTTTCATCTTCTACTCTGATGTAAACAAATCTCAGCTTAAATTTAACTGGTCACTATGTACAATATTTGCCTTCTCCATCATTCCAGTTTTTATTCCTGATCAATTGTTTCTTGCAGTACAAGTTATACTGCCTTTTTTTTTTGACAGATGGATACCCTTGAGTTTCTGGATGAAGAAATTAGTGGCATGGCAAGATGTCCATATGATGCCAAGCATGCCAACGTAGCTCTGTTTGCAGGTAGGTCTATCATTTGATCCCTTTCCACATTGTAGATATTGTACAATGGAGTTTTTCAATAGTACTCGCTATGATCTAGGGATAGTTGCTTTGTGCCATTTAATATGGTCATCCTTGGTTTCCTATTTATTGGGGAAATACAGTAATGTTGTATGGCAATACGTCAATTCAAGGTCTTGGGGTGTGGGTTTGTATGTCCTTGTTTTTTAATCACATGTTTTTTGTGCATTTTTTTTTTTTTGGCATTCTTATAGCCATGTTAATACAAGTATGGTCCTGATGGCCTTTTCTAATGCAGGCTAGTTCAGTGAAGGATTGCAAAGGGTAATAGAGCCCAATAACCCATAGCCGCCAGTTGATTGATCAATGATAGGGGATTTCTTAGTGGCTGCTATGGGTTACCAAACTTTACAAAATATTGAATAAGTGCATTTATTATGTATAACAAAACACAACTGTTTATACACTTTGTGAAAGTTAACTTCTGTTCAATATGAACTAGTCCTCTTTAGGCTTTGCAGCAATTTATATTATCTGGTCTACACAAGTTGATCAGTGTTTGTATACCTCCTGCAAGGGCATAGAAATTCTTCATTAAGACCTGCCAGCTCGGAAGTTGGCTTTGTCTCAGCAGAGTATATCTCAGCAGGCAGTGAGTATAAAGAGACTAAGTGGAATGTTGATATAATCATTAGCGACTGTTTACTTACATATTACCTCCCGTAACTCATTATTGCGTTGCAGCATATGTTGTTTCTACCAAGTAGTGTATTAAAAGAGGGGGGAAAAGAGGTAAAATAATCAACAGCCTTATTTTAATGAGCGCTAAACTTGGTTCTGAGTTTAATGTCTAGTGTGCCATATTGAAATTGTGTCTGTGCTGCAGTTGGGTAAGAAACTGTCTGCCTTTTGGCTAAAAATTTGATCACGCTTTGATGTGCTCTTTTGAGAAAGTCTAAAACTTTCAGTGTTAAAGCAAAATGTCACCTGTTATTGGAAATATTGCTTTAAAAGATTAGAAAGGTTAGTGAATACATTTCACATTTGCATTCCAAGGTCAGTTCTTCCATAGACTTTTTTTCTTAATCTATATTGTTGGGTGTGTGGGTAGGAGGGGGAGTTTGGAAATCAAACTAAATCCATGATATTACGCCATCAACACTATCTGAAAAAGCACAGTTTGTCACCCACGTAGCTAAATGATGTCTGTATAAATATTTAATTAGAGGTCTATTTTTATTGACAACTGCACAGAAAGCAGAGCAATCTAATGCATTACTTCACACATCTCCTTGATGAATAAACTGGTGGCAGGATGTAGAAATGTCACTCTCCACATTTCCAATCTTTATATCATATGCTGTTTTGTTTCCACAATGGTGTCGTGGCTAAAGGAACACAGCTTCAATTTAAGGGCTGATGTGGCAAATATGTTAACATGTTTAACTATTTTTTTTTTGGGGGGGGGGTTTAATGCAGGTCATTTTGTAAGAGACCAATTAATAATTTAAAGCATAACTCTAGCTTTTTTTCTTTTTTAACCTTTTTTTTTTTACATGCAATGGGGGCAGGGTTTTAAATGTAGTCAGATCCTAATTTCCTCTCGCTTTCTGCACTTGTGATATCATGGCCCTTTCACCCTGCCAAGACATATGGCAAAACGCATGCCTTTTTTTTTTTTGCTGCATTGAGCTACAATACGGTGCAATGTGTTAGAAGGCCCTTTTTAAATGAATAGGCTGCACTGCATGTTAGCATGTTTTTTGTTTTTTTTGCAGTACACCACAACACTGATTATGCTGTGCATGTGCATTGTGACAGTGCCATTATGGTGGCACTAGGGTACACTATCGCGTGTTTTAGTAACACACATATTACATTGCCAGTTACCACAATGCACATGTGTGAACAGATCTGAAAACTGAAGAATGGGTATCAGAGAGAGCAATAAAACCTGACAAAGCTTTTAACCCTTACCCACCCTTTGAGCTTCAGTAAGGGTTTGCCAAAAATGGATTAAAGGTAACCATATTTTTCTGTATAGGTTTCCCAGGCTAAATCATTTTTATTAAATAAATGGCAGTAATCCAACAATAGGAATTACTTCTGTAGATTTAAAGGTAATGAGTCAGTAGGTTGATGCAACCAAGTTAGGAGACATGGGTACACCGTGTGTTCCTAAAGTGTAGCATCAGTATAAAAACTGCAACCTTGTATATGTACAGGATTGAGATCAGTTTGATCTAATTTTTGATTGTTGATTTTGCTTAAAACACATTCTTTTCAATTGTTACACATCAGAAAGGGTCGAGTTGAGGAAAAACAATTGTGTAGGTCTTCTGTAAACTCTAGAGAAAGGTTAATCATGCACAGCTTGCATTTTGGCTGATTCCTGCTTAACTGGCCAAAATTTGAAGTGTGGATAGCCCTGTCATCTCGACCAGCTTTGTTTGAAATATCAAAGGAGCTGGGTGGAAATTGGCGGCCAACAGATGCAGTCACTGCTCAAGTATTCAGACAGCCATGGTTCACTAGCTTATCTAGGACAGAGCTGGATAAGTATATCTGACCTTTCATTTACTGCAACATAAACAAATGTGATCAGATTAGCAGCAACAACTTTGTTTTACTTTATATTTTTGGTTTTAGTGGCACAAAATGTTGGCTCTTTTGCAGACAAATCCCCAAACACACACCGGAACAGGGCATTTATTTGATAGATCATTGATGGATGTGCTTGAATTTTTTTTTATTGTTGGCGTAATAGAAGGAATTCATCACTGCACTTGACCCCCCGGGGCAGCTTATTAGATTATATATTTTATGCTGTAGATGTTTTACTACTAACCCCAAGTGGCCTTGTGGAAACTTTTCATTTTTTACGGTGCTTTAGCTGCCATTTTATGCCTTTTCCGATTAGCATGTGTAGTGTATAATACACGACCACCACTGAAATGTGCCACAAAGGTATCAATCAATTGCAAGTTAGACTCTCCTCCCTGACTCGAGACGAAGGTATTTGAGTGCTTCATGGAGCCAAGTTCTGAGCTGTTTTTCATTACTTTACCTCGACTTCAAAAAAATTAAGAAAATGGGAAAAAATTATCCGGAGGGGATAATGAGAGTAGAAAGAAAGAATGTCCCATGACTTGTGCTAGCCTTTAGCCTCATTCAAATGACCATGTAAAACCAAGTGTATATAGGAAAGTACTTGAAGGCCCTTGGATTTTCATTACTTTACCTCGACTTCAACAAAATGAAGAAAATGGGAAAAAATTATCCGGAGGGGATAATGAGAGTAGAAAGAAAGAATGTCCCATGACTTGTGCTAGCCTTTAGCCTCATTCAAATGACCATGTAAAACCAAGTGTATATAGGAAAGTACTTGAAGGCACTTGGAATACTTGGATAACCGTGATCTAGCACTTAACACTGAACTACTTGCATGCCTTTTTTTTTTTTTT
>NW_017306900.1:521885-546586 GCF_000935625.1 Nanorana parkeri | reverse complement strand
AATTCTGTATAACTGGCTTTATATTATTATTATTATTATTTTTTTTATCCATGTGTAGGGAAAATTATGTATTTAATGTTGTTGGAGTCAAAACAGCTGATCAAAGTACAATAAAAATCAGCGTGATTAATTTTGAAGAAATTACCTAAAGCATCCTTCATTCTTGCAAAGAAGTTAATTGCTGCAGGAAATGTTCACCTTGTTTTAATCTGTTTAGCTAACAACACTTGTGGTGCCTGCAGGGTTTATAATCTTTGTGTCTATAGTTTGACTGTTCTATAGTTTCCACTGTCCAAAGGGAGGTTAAACATCTATTAGGTTAGGTTTAAAATGTTAGTACATCTGAAAAAACACAAACCTATTATTGCTATTTCAGAGATAGTTATGTTTAAGATATTATTGCTTGATTTGAGTTGTGCTATTGGTTATAAATATATATTTACTGATTTGTATTTTATTTAAATATTTTATTCCCTTTGACCTCCCATCATTGTTTAAATCATTTTCAGCAATCAGGTATATTATGAAGAGGATAAGTAGGGGATAACTGAAATTAAACACAGTGTTTGCGCCAGAGGATCTAAATTAGCATAGGATTTCTGGAATAATACCTATGTCGGGCTGTTTTCCGATGTTTGCCAAGTTAAACAGCGATTCACTTCATCTCAGGCTCTTCTGGAAACAATCAACCATAAGACACAAATCCATAGGAAACCTGGCCTCGTTAGTTTTTCAGGGAGCTACATATTTTTCCCTATTACATCAACCTCATAATATTCTACAAACAAGCAAATGTAATGTAGATCTTCAGGTGCAGCCATGTGCTTTGGAACTGAAATTGCACCCTGGCTAATAAGGGGATTTAGCCCATTAGTCTGGTAAAAATGACATGTGAGCATGTCATTGTAGTGTTTTTCACCATGCACCATAGACTTTCACAGACCCTGCTGTGATGTTAGAAATATGATCTCATCATTTGCCTTACCACATCTACTAGTTGTATCCTTGGGAGATATGTAGATGTAGAAATGGGTTTCCAATATAAAGTACATACCTTTTAACCTTTTGCTGTTTTCTATACTTTACAGTCATATTACTGTCATTTTACACAAAGTATTCCATAGAAATATTGAATTATTTAGAAAGACTTAAGTTAATAACCCCTGTTGATCATATTCCAACTGTTTAATCCTGTAAGTATCACAGGGGAAACAAGATCAGCAGGCTAACCCAGACTTCCCTTTGCCAACAAGCAGACTGTAGTGCTACCAAGGGAATTCCAAAATGCTTTCTGGACGAATGGGACATATAGGCCTGGCAGCTGGTTCTGGGTGTGCCCTGGGTCCTTATGATAGCATTATATTTTCATTTTGTGTTTACACATTTCTCTGTATGTAAGCTTGTCATAAACCTGGGGAAAAAGTCTGTCTTCAAGGAAAACTAAATGTCAAAACAATCAACAGATTCAGTGATATAAGAAGCGGAGGTTCTGTTCAGTTCTACATTTTCATGTTGGTTTTTGCCCTTTCTACCACTTGGGACTCACTAGGCTGATCATCACATTAAACGTGTAATGTTGAGGGGAGAGGAGACGGAATTGTTCTACATTTTCCAGGAGAAATTGAGATCTGCATGCATCTTCAGCTCCATGCATGTTTGGATAGTCTGATCATCTTGACATGCAGTTTTTACTTTAGATTAACTCGTGTAAGCATTTTTTTTCAAGCGTTTAATAAGTTGGAATTGCCTCATCCTACCATTTTTAGTCAATTCTGAACTCTTGCACGGTGAAAAAACCTAATAAACGCAACATGTTTTGGTTAGATCCTGGTTGGTAACGTTTTCAGTTACTGGTGGGGTAAAGTTATTGGGTGAAAAAGATATTAGTGAATGCAGAGAAATGGGTAACTTTAATGTACCGTATATACTCGATTACACACTGTTTGATCCATTAGCTGTCTTGCAGTCAAGATCCTGTTTTGATTTTACACAGCAGTAACCATAAAATTGTACCTCTAATGTCCTTCTTTTCTCTTTTGTAGATGGGAAACTCTATTCTGCAACTGTCACCGACTTCCTTGCAATTGATGCTGTCATTTATCGAAGTCTAGGAGACAGCCCAACTTTGCGAACAGTCAAATATGACTCTAAATGGTTGAAAGGTAGACTATTCTCATTAACCTAATATGTTCATTATCTGGTTACCCAATGCACAATTAAATCATTGTGAGCTTATAGCAGGCCTACCACCTAACAACACATTTTTTATATTAAATAGAGTACATATTTTTTCAAAGAGCCAACCAATGATAAGGTTAGCTGAATACCCAAACTGTTCTGCCACAGCATCCTAGATTGTTGGGTGCCATTTTGCTTTGTTTCGTCAGCATCTTCTTTATAGCAACATATATATATATATATTGTGACCGCTTGGATAGGAGGGAATGTAATAATCTAGGACAAGCAGTAGTGTTCTGGGACAACTGGTTTTTTTAAAATGCTTTGTATAGTTTTGGTTATGTACTTTTAATGCACAGTTGATACATTGAAGGTTAGGACTCATTCACACTTCTTCTGTTTCCATGCATTTTACTGTGTTATGAAAAATATTATTATTATACAGGATTTATATAGTGCCAACAGTTTGCGCAGCGCTTTACAATATAAGGAAGACATTACAATTGCAATACAATTCAAGACAAGATGGTAACAAGGGCAAATACAATAAAATATATATTTTTATATATTACATATAAAGTATATTATAGTTTTCACATGACCCCATTTTCAACATTGCAGCACGTTGTGAAAAAATGTAACATACTGCGTTTTATGTTAATTTTGAGCTGTCAAAGGAATTGGTTAAGTCATTTGTAAATGTTTAGAAATAGATATTAAGCTCTTGTGGGCAGGTCCCTTCTAATCCTCTTGTGTGGAATTGTATTGTAACTGTACTGTCTCCCATATTTTGTAAATCGCTGTGCAAACTGTTGGCACTATATACATCTTTTAATAATAATAATAATATACCAAGGTTTTGCATGCAATTTTAAAGCTTCCAAATGGGGAAGTGAATGAATGGGAAATTACTTTAAAAAGAATTAATATATACTCATATAAAACATATATTAAGTGCATGGCTATGCATCAGGAGGCATTCATATACAGGTAAATTTTTCTGTATGATTGCATGCAGTGTGAACAAGACCCAAGAGGACAGATCCGATTGAAGACATGCGTTCTGCCCAGTGATAGTGTTAATATGAAATGTCACTGTAATAACATGACATTGTTCATCTATTTGTCTGTGTCCTGTCTGCAGAGCCGTACTTTGTACATGCCGTGGATTATGGAGACCTTATCTACTTTTTCTATCGGGAAATTGCAGTGGAATACAACAGCATGGGAAAGGTAAGGCAAGACATGGAAGTAAATTACCTGCACTACTGCTCTTAAGTCAACCTAGCAATAAGAGACCTTGCAATGAGAGCCATTAATCACTATGACAGGGCTAGCTTTGGGGTGATTTCATTGCAGATCCTGAATCTTTACAATGTCTCTCAATTGCAATTCTATTAAATCATAGATTACCGTATTGGATCTCTTCAGTGACATATTACATGTGGAAGTGCTCCATGTTATCTTGGTTCATGTATCATTATTCAAGGCTAATATCATTTCGTCGTCAGGTTTAAGACCTGTTTCTAGGAATTATATTTTTCTTTTTCGTGACATTTTTTATTAATTTTATTTTTTTTATCAGTCAGAATGATTCCAATCCATTTTATATAGACTTGTAAAGATATGTTTATAATCTATTATATAAGCTGGTCTTTATGAAGAGGAATCATAAAATAAACAGAAATATTCCATGAACAAAGAAATGTTAGATAAAAGTTGCAGGGCAAGCAATTTCCTAAACAATGGATTTCCTGTTCAGTAATCCCATTATGTTCAGCTCTTATCTACACTTTTACCATACTGAAAGAACTAATAGAGTTTTATAGCAGAATTTGTGCTTTATACTAGAAGTGCTTACATTACCTGTTCATCAGACATGGCCAAAGTTACATAGGTGATTATAAAAAGTTCCACTGCGCTGCTAAAATGGCTCATGTTTAAGTACTAAGAGTTGCGATTAGCCGTCTCTATGTCCATAACATCTCGCAACTCTCCCTCCTTCTTAGTCTGCCTCTATGGAGTGTCCACCACCCCTCTGTCAATTCCTTAACTGGCTTTCACTCGCCCAACAAATAAAATTCGAAAAAACTAACAACCTACAAAGCCAAACGCAACTCTGCTCCAAGCTACATCCCCAAGCTTGTCTCAAAATATATCCCAAACCTTCCTCTTCACTCCTCCCAGGACCTTCTGCTCTCTAGTTCCCTCATCAGCTCCTCTCATGCTCACCTCCAGGTTTTCTACAGAGCCTCTCCCATCCTCTGGAACCCCTAACCCACGTGTGTCAAACTCAGTCTAATTGTGGGCCGCATCAACATTATGGTTGCCCTCAAAGGTATCTGTAAGACTATATAAATGTATCTAATCTTTATCATAATTGCCTCTGCATTTGATTTTCACTGGTTTTTAGTAATAACTTACCTAACTAATATCTAGATCTGAAAGTAGAAGTCTAGGAAATGGCCTGGAGGGTCGGATTTGGCCCCTGGGCCTTGAGTTTGACACATGTGCCCTAACGCAATCTGTCCACCAATCTCCTACTCTTACTGGCTTTAGGCGATTCCTGGAAACTCCTATCCTCAGAGAAGTCTATCCCCCCCTCTACCTAACAACTGAACTTTTCTATCAACCGCCCCCACACAGTTTTACCTTTTGTACCACTTGTGCCTCCTGTTTTAAATTTTACGCTCTCATGAACAGGGCCCACATAAACCTCTTGTCTTGAATTATATTGCAACTGTACTGTCTCCCTTTTTATTATAAAGTGATGTGTAAACTGTTAGCACTGCATAAATTCTGTATAATAATAATAAACAGATGGAACAAAGGCTTTAATTTGTGGGGCAAGTTACACAAGTTGTAACATGCAACAGCAGTCGGCCTGATGCAGTTTGATCATCTGTTTAGTAATTGTTACTCCTAGATATTAACCACTGATGATTTTAAAACTGTAATTTAATCATTTAGATCTACACTTACGTTGTAATCAATAGGCTACTCATACTGGTTCAGCAATGAGACTTGTGTATAAAACATGTACTAAAAAAAAAAAATTCTTGTTGCTCATAGTAACTAATCACATTGTAACTGCCTTTAAGCAAAAAGTTGAAAGTCAAGTAAGGATTGTGACTGGTTCCTTTGTGCAAAAAAAAAAAAAATATTTTCATACATAAGCACCTAGATTTCGCTGTTCGTACAAAGAAGTGCTCTGTAGAGACAATTCTGCTTGTGTTAGTTATAAACAAGATATACCGGTATATGTGAAAGTCATGCAAAACGCAAACAAGCCTCGTAGGCAAAACTGCATAATTCATTTTTCTGGATGAAGCAATACATATATTTTTATTCTGGAGCTACACTAAGTAGATATACTGCAGTGTAATATATTCCAACATCTACAGAGCATTTTTGCACTGGTGTAAGTGGCCGCTATTTGTGCTGCTTACTACAGAACTGTAGATGGAATAATGCCAGGTAGTGTGTATAGTACCAGCTGACCATAGACAGCTTTGCCCTTATTCAGTGTGTGCAGCAGACAACAAATGGGTAATGAGATATATTCAGCTATCTCACGGAGACTCACGGAGTCTGTTCATTCAAACACAGATCCTATTAAGCCAGCTTCTGTATTTGTGAGGACATAACTGTAGGTGCTAGCTACATGAAGATCTTTACATTCTCAAACCAGCATTTAAGAAAAACACCAGTCATTTTTCTTTGAAAGTTTAAGCTTCCCAATGTCTGCTGTAATGTTATATATTCTTCTATGAAATCTGTACTTGACCTTTTAAAAGGGCTGTTATGGGGGAAGGGAGGCTTTACATATCATCTATCAGCTTAACACATCCACTATGGGCTAATTCAGTACAACCATGCAAATATGAGGACATGAACAGTACAGTAACCCTTTAAACTAGGGATGCACCGGTACTTCGGTATCGAGTGCCAATATTTTAATTTTTTCGTTACTCACCAATAACGACTACCGAAAGTGCCATTCAGGAAGCCAGGCTGCGTGTAATGACTCGCCACCTGGCTTCCTGATTAGCCGGGCAGCGTGTAAAGACTCGCCACCTGGCTTCCCGATTAGCAGGGAAGTCGTCCCCATGCTTCTCGTCACTAGGTGACGAGAAAGCATGGAGCTGGCTTTCTGGCCAATCAGGTAGCCGGACGCTGTGTAATGACACGCCATCCGGCTTCCTGATTGGTCGGGAAGCCGGTTCCATGCTCCCTTGTCAAGAGGTGATTGGCCGAGAGGCTGGCTCCATGCTCTCTCGTCCCAAGCAGTGAGTACCTGAATTGGACTCGGTATCAGCCTCTTGCATTCCCTGTACAGCAGAGCTCAGACTGGGAAAGGAACATAAGGAACCAATCAGTTGTGCAGGAGGAGACCTGTAAGCTTTGTAGAGAAAAATCCTCCATCCCTGCCAGACAGGGCTTTGTGATGTCTCTGAGCTGTGTAAATCTAAGTACTAGGCGGACAAAAATACAAATCATGTGGCAGATAAAACAGCTTTCATATATGTATTTCATCTGTTTATTTAGCTGTTTGCTTGGAGTTTAGCTTTACTAATGAAACATTTAGGCTGCCTCTGATGGTTCTGAAAATGCTAAATGCCTGGCTGTCAATGGCTTTAACACCATGTCCGTCCTTTTTCAGGTCAGTGCCTCAAAGTGTTAAAGCCAACATAGCAACCAGACAATTTGCATTTTCTTATGAAAGTCAACAGTAGCAGCCTACTTCTCTCAGAACATGTGTCCAAAAAGCAAATCGCATGATAATTTAGGCAGTCTTAAAAGAATGATCTTTTAGGCCTCATGCACACAGGGGCATGAGGCCTTATAATGCAAATTGCGGGTTTATTTTCACCCCCGGGATATACAGCTGCCATGTATGAATGTATGAAAGTTTGCTCCGCTACTTGCATAAACCATGTGTAAAAACTGAACATCCCTGGACACAGATTGTTTGCGTCCAGGGTTGTACGCCTGTACACATGTGGGTTTACACACATATCAGCCTAAACCAACGTACAGCCACCGACAGCCTTTCATTACTATGGGTGGCAGAACATGACAGATGGGTGCAGAAATACGCATGCAATTTGTATTATACAGCCTCATGAGCCCATGTGCATGAGGCCTTAGAGTCAGTATATCTAATGTTGACCCAAAACATATAGCAAAAATAATATTTTTGATGAGGGTTAGACCGTTGCAGAAAAGGGAAGTAGTAATAAAAGGAAATGCTATTTGAGAACTGTCTGGGGTCCGAGGAACATTAACCTAGGCTTTAGTGAAATCTGAGCTGCCCTCTCCTTGAGCTCCTCACCGCCGTCTCTTCCCCAGACAACAGTCACTCATACAGAGAGATTTATTTGCAGTGATGTAGTGCACTGCAAGTAGAGATTCATTTCAGGATGATATAAAAGCAGTATGATGTCAGGGGTAATACATTTCTGCTGAAGTGCCTTGAATCATGCGTGTGTCCCAAAGCTAAAACCCCATGGTGCATTTTTACAAATAAGATTATAGACGTGCAGGCTAGTCTCTTTTTAGTGTTAAACACAGGGAACGTTCAACTTTATTTAATAAGGCAGAGCGCAGTATGCTGGCCATATTTCATTGTTCTGACTGCCATGAATTGGTGTAGGGCAGAATCGGATTATTTGCTGTAGCATACTGCACCTTTTACCTTCCTAAGGACATTCTTATGATTTCATTCACTTTTTCAGTTTTGCAGTTTTCAGACATGTGTTGAAAGAAGCTGCAAAAAAGCATTTTTCACATCACTTTTGGACATCAGTCTATGTGCATTTCAATGTATAATTATTTTTCATATTTTAAAATACATTCACATCTGTGAATTAATACCGATTAAAATGTACATACATGTTTTCATGCAAAATTAAGAAATAGCTTTGCTTTCTAAAGCATGAACTTAACCAAAATTTTAGGTAGACTTTTGTAAAAATTTGTTACAGAATTGTGCTAAAATAATTTGTGTTGTGCTTCTACAATGTACTTTAGACCCTAACAACATGCTATCTGAAGACCACTAGTTTATAAAAAAAAAAAAATCAACATTGTCATACCATAATCTTGTTTACTTGAAAATATGTGTAAACCCTTTCAACAGACTTCTCTTTATTTTTTGCCTTTTGGTCTGTTAAATATACATTTAAAAGGGTTTTGCCATATCTGTTTAAAATGTGCAGAAAATACTTGTTGATCATACCAGAAATCCAGTGCTGTCCATACTGCAGTGTTATCTCAAGCATTGTTATCAACCCTGCCCAGTTCCCCTCTGTAAAGTACAGAGCACCTCCTACCTATGGGGGTGAGGAGACATGGAGTTGTTATATAGTCCTAACACACCTCCTGTCCTGGGGTGGCAATGTTGCCCCTCCACAGTTACTGTACAGTGAGTGTTAGCCTAGGACAGGAAGTGTTTCTGTTAGGGTGACCAGTTGAAAAAATACCGGTAATTAACTGAAAATATTAAAATGAATGTGGCCACCACAGCTAATGACTGCTAGGCTGCAATGTATTAAATGTTTCGCTCTCGGGTTTGAATACACTGAATGTATATATGCATGCCTTAGACGAGACAGGGTGTTGTGGGTGATATCACAACTCCAACAGAAGGTAATGTTTCAAGCTCATCCCACACATATTGCAGTGAATATGTAGCACTTGAAACGATTAGCAAAACAAGCTTATAAATTCATAAGTGCAAATGCTAATTCTGCATAATCTTTAATTAAACCAAAACAAAATACTGTTAGGATGACTTCAGCGATGCAAATGTCATTGAGACTCCCTGCTTATTAAAATATAATGAGACAGTGGTGACCAAAATGAATTACAGGCAAGCAAGATTTGTTGGGGGGTAATGAAAGGGATAAAAAGGCTCCGAAGATCCTCTAAACATTAGCGAGTGGAGATTTGGAAAAGCATCCGGCTTTCAGAGTAATCTGCTCTGTAAATGCAGAATGTGCTTTTGTCTGTGGAAATGGAAAGCTAAGCAGTCTTTCTAGAAATTAATTTATATATTGCAGACATCTGATGTAGCAGGGGATTTATTGCACTGCTTTAAATGGCACATTCTTATCTCCTGTAACACATGGCACTTGCACTGAATTTTCCTTTTGGTGGCTGTTTTTTTTTCCCCTCTAGAGGATTAGAGAGCTTTTGTATCCCATTACACACCCTGGCATTTTCTGACACCCTGGCTAAAATATTTGTCTTTTTTCTGCAGGTGGTGTTTCCAAGAGTTGCTCAGGTCTGCAAGAATGACGTGGGGGGCTCTCAAAGGGTGCTCGAGAAACAGTGGACCTCGTTCCTGAAAGCTCGATTGAATTGCTCTGTTCCCGGCGATTCACATTTTTATTTTAACATTTTGCAAGCGGTTACTGATGTCATCCATATTAACGGCCGAGATGTTGTGCTAGCCACATTCTCCACACCCTACAACAGGTAAGCAGACATTGGTTAGGCCTTTTCAGCATATTGCCACTCTGAGAAGTGGCCCAAATCTGGCTTCCTGATTTTCATAGTATAATAGTCATTTATACTGGAAAATATACTTCTACTTACAGAATCATTTTCCATGGCAACATGAAAAAATGACTACAGTGCAGTAAATATATGTAATATTTAAAGGAAAACTATAGTAGTTTGGGGAAAAAAACATATATATAATTATTTTTTTAATTAGGGATGCACCGATATAATTTTTTCGGTATAGAGTACCAATACTTTTTTTTGGTACTCGCGGATACCAAGTACTGGTGCATTGTGCCTAGAGCTGCAGCTAACGATTATTTTCAAAATCGATTAGTTAGCCGATTATTAGGTTTGATTAATCGGTTAATCGGATAAACAATAAAATAAAGTTTTAAAAAAGGCTCCAGTGATGGGACTACTAGTTTGTATTGAGGTTGTAGTCCATCACAGGAGCAAGCTTGGAGCGGTGGAAGTAAAAAAGAAAGATAGTGTGGTGTGCAATATAGTGAAATGGAAAGTGTAAAATTATACAGCAATGAATGCAGAATACCACCAGCTATAGAGGAATACAAATCCCAGCAATAGTACATAATAGCTGGAGGCATTCTGCATTGCGCTGTATAATGTACTATTGCTGGGTTTTGTAGTCCTCTATAGCTGGTGGTATTTAGCATTGTACCACTTTATAATGTATTATTGCTGGGATTTGTTGTACTCCTCTATAGCTGGTGGTATTCTGCATTGCGCTGTATAATGTATTATTGCTGGGACTTGTAGTCCTCTATACAGCGCAATGCAGAATATCACCAGCTATAGAGGAGTACAACAAATCCCAGCAATACATTATACATACAGTGTATAATGTATTGCTGGGATTTGTATTCCTATGTATAATATACAGCACAATGTACCATCAGCTATAGAGGAATACAAATCCCAGCAATACATTATAGAGTACCATGTGTGGGAAAGTGCAGGCTTACCTGAGCAGTCTTCCAGCAACTTGCTTCTGAGATCGGGCCTGTCTATCGGCGGCTGTCATCACCCCACACCTGCTCCTCCTTACTACATCTCGCCGCGTCCCTGTGCCGATCGTGGATGTGGGTGGGCGGTGAGTGTGCGGCGTGTGGAGCATGGATAAGGGCGGGTCTGGCAGCGGCGAGCGTGAGGTGGGGAGGAGGTACGGCGCACAGCGTGTGGAGCTGTGAACAGGGCCAACTGATCGGAAGCCGATTAATCGATTATTGAAAAAGTTGACAACTTTTTCAATAATCGATTATAATCGATTATGTCGATTAGTTGTTGCAGCCCTAATTGTGCCCCGATTATCAGGGAGTCGGGCGGCGGATCATGATCCGTTGCCCAGCTTCCTGATTGCCTGTGAAGCCGGTGGCCTAGCGAAAGAACACCGGATTCAGAGGCTGCCTGGCTTCCTGAACAATCAGGAAGCCGGGCGGCGAGTGATGAGGCTTCACTTGTTCCTAGGCAGAGTGCATTTCTGAACAATCAGTAAGCCGAGAGGCGGGTCATTATGTTTTATATTTATTTAATACCAAAGTTTCAGCACAGCAGAATTTGCTCCCTTTCAGACACAGCTGTTTCTGTGTACTGAGTGTCTGGGTAAGGAGTCACGTCTGTGACTAGTTCAGTGTGTAAATCTCACCTTGATCTAGCTATCTCGGTTAAGGCTTTTTGCAGCACCTGGTGGTGGATAGAACAATGTAAGGAGGCAAGTGTTCCTACTGCTGAGTGTACAAAGATATATATGATTATATATACTCTGGGGAAATATATACTCTCATGCGGTCAATGGTCACCACTATCCATGGTGGTGACCATTGTCACCATGACAAAGAATTTGATTTTAAACTTTAGCTTTACAGTAGGTGAGGACTGTCAGTTTCAAGCAAGCAGGCCTCATGCAAATATTTACCTCTGCTGCGGGCACTAAATTAGTGTGATACTAAATAACAACAAAAACCTTATAAATGATGTACCGCAGCGACACATAATTTATAAGAGGATTGTCAATTGCTTGTAGCAACCTGTCAGATTTCAGCATACATCATTTGTATAATGCTTACAACAGCAACATGACTCGGTGCTGTGGACTGCTACAATCTGCACCTTGCTACTTTGTTTTTTTTTGCACAGTGTAAAATTCAATTTCAGGTTTCTTCCCACCCTATAAAATTGTGACCATACTATAGCCAGAATAGCTTCAGCTTATTCCAGGATATCTGTAGTAGCATAAAAACGTGCCTATACATGTTCACACAGTTTTTATTTTCCATGGCACCGCAGGGAAGTGCTGAATCTGGTTTCTATGTTCAAATCCATAGCCCTTTCCTTTTATTTGTGAGGCTTCCAATTGAAAGAAAATAAGAAGTCACTCACCAGTAACTAATGAATAGTGGTTTTATTAGGCCTAATTGTATTTGTATTCACCATTAGATATTCCCTGGTGTATTTTTATATATTCCGCTGCATGAAATTACTTTAAAACCATTTTTAAAAATCCTGTGATCTGACCTACTTTTTTGGCATTAAAAAATATGTCAAATGATGTAATACTGATCTTGTTTTAATTGGGTGTTTTAGCATTAAGCTGCATTCACTACAAGTCTCGATTTGGCTCCGTGTCACAGTGGGATTTTTGTGAATTAGTGCTGAAAACGTGTGGATAATATCTACAGGCCAACATTTCAAAATAGGCGACAATTCCAGCAGCCCATTACCTACTGTGCAAACCCCATGGCAGAGATGTTTCCTCAGGGAATTGCTTTCTTTTTAAGTTCGCTGTAATTAGGTCCTCCTTTATACAGAATTCATTCAGGAAAAAAGGCTGCTCACGGCAGCTTGGTTGGCGCTACATTGGTCTGTGTTGCATGGGATTGCCTGAGTTATCAATAGCAAGAGGTCACGGAGTTCAGGACTAAGCTTTCTGGGACAGGAAGGCTTCTATAAAGCATGTGTTTCAGCCACAAATTGTATGCATAACTGTAGAGTGACTAAGAAATTCTGGGAAATGTCACATTGCAGCATCCCAGGCTCTGCCGTCTGCGCATATGACATGGCTGACATCGCGAGTGTGTTTACGGGGAGGTTCAAGGAGCAGAAGTCACAAGATTCCACATGGACACCAGTCCCTGATGAACGTGTACCCAAGCCTAGGTAATGAATAAATGAATGCATGTACCTCAGTATCCAGGTAAAGTAAAGACTGTACATTCTCTCTAAGTAGTACATAGACCATTTTTGTGTTGGTTTTTTTTTGGGCTACCGTATGGAAAAATGAAAACCCCTCTCTGTGTCCCACTAAAGAGATTCACCTTTTCTGTTTGTCATGAATGGCATTGTCAGCAGAACAGTAGGTGATGGAAAATCTTTTAGTGGGACTATCTTTTATGGTGACAACTGTTTGAGTGGATTTCCTCTCATTTCTATGTCTTCAGCACAGAAAGTGGAGGGAAATCTCCCGAACAGGTCACAGGCAGCAAAAAGGAAAAAAAAACAAGCCTCAGCACAAGTATTATTCATACGCCGCTCTTTCCAAAAGTTTTTTTTTTTTTTAGCTACACCTTTAATATTTATCTGAAAATGACCTTTGCTTTTCTTTTAAACACTTTGTTATCCTATTATTCACGTGTGTCATTCAGAAACTTTGATGAACATCAAACTACCTGTAGCATGCATTGTATTTCACAGTATATAGTCAGCAAAATGCTCCCCTGCAGCTTCCAAAACATACTCTAATGGTTGAGGCATCCTTAGATTTTTTTCATTGACATACAATCTATGGGGCATATGTATTATTTATCTTCAAGACGCACAATCTTCATGTGTAACAACTACACATGACTAGTCTGGCATATATAGTTAAAGGGGAACTTTGCCCATTCAGATTTAAAAATTTGCAAGCGGGAATCTTTAGGTTTGTGGAAGAGAATGTCTTTTCCGCAATAAAGGCTCCTCACCTTGTGTTTGCAGGGTGTTTTATAATGTACAGGAAGGTGCATATGTACATTCTTGGCATTCCTTAGTACACCCTGTGAACTTCTGTGAGCATGTGCGAGAGTTGCATTATCCTAGGCCAGCCAGTCCAACTGCCTTGTAGAAATGCACTATCGGAGGCAGCAAGTAACCTGCTTTATGTGCAGGCCTACTTTACATCTGGCTTCTTTTAGCATCCCCCTCCCAGCATTTCTTTTTGTCGAATGTAGCCACAAATATCCCAAACTGGCCAGAAGATGGAACCAAAAAAAGGCAGAATGTAGAGCAAGTCTTTAATTTTGAGGTCTTGTTCCTTTCTAGTCTTGCCGTAGATAGTGACCCATGGGCACCCTATGGTGAGTATTGTCAAAGATATACCCACAAAACTTCTCAATGTTTAACATGATTAGTTTAGAATTCCATTCATTGCTGGCTTAAATTGTGAACTTTGAAAAGAAAAACTTGCGCCTGCATTTTTATAGCTTTTCCCAAGAAGCAAGTAGGAATATTTTCACATTTTAGAGACACGCAATGCTTTTTTATCTTTTTTATAAACAAATCTTGCTGAGGTTGTGGTCAGGACACTAAAGTTAGCATGATCCTTTAATTTGCATTATGTGTCATTCTTTTCTTCCGTTCTGTGTTCTAGACCCGGCTGCTGTGCTGGCTCCCCCACAGTAGAGAGATATGCAACATCCAATGACCTTCCAGACGACACCCTGAATTTCATTAAAACTCATCCTCTTATGGACGAGGCGGTTCCATCTATAGTGAACAGGCCATTGTTTCTTCGGACTATGGTTAGGTAAGCAATTTCTAGAGGCATGAAGCTGATCTCTGTGTGTGCATTGCTATTAGGAAATATGTTTCAGGTACTTTGAAGGTCTGTAAACATCTCTGCTGTTCTTGGCCTTTTTCCAACCTGAATTGATGAGAGCACAGGGCAGATGCCACAAGCGTCCCAGGGCTGCTTTCAAGATATAAAATGTCATTTCAGCTGTGCTAAAACCAGATGTTAGTGAAGATGGAGATCAGGAGGTTGGCGTGCCTCAGGTGGATTGAAATGGGCTAAAACCTTCAATATCTTACCAACATATTTTCCAATTTATTTTTTGAGCCATTACCCTCTATCTCTTGATGATTATCATGATTATTAAAGTTTTATATAAATCCACAAACACTGGTAATCAGTGGCACTGAAGCCACATCGCAGGAGAAGGAGAGTAGGATGCGTGCAGGATACAATATTGCATATATTAAAGCTAAAATATTTTCAGAACTAGGAATAATGAAGAGGGTTAACTGAATAATTTATGTGGGGGGTTTAAAAAAGTGGGAACAAAGGTAGAGTTGATGCAACAACCAGCTCTGTTTAATTCTCCCATTTTATAGAATAATTAACATGGATTTTAATGGATTGCATGGGGCAAGCGTTCCACTTTTGTTCTCCTTTACTTCTCTACAGTTTTTATAAAGCACATCTAATTTGATGCTGCATTGTCCTTTAGATTTATTGTATGCTATATGTAAGAAATCCATTGGTTTTATTAGGGATGCGCCAATACCGTTTTTTTGGTATGGAGTAAGAGTACCAATATTTTTTTTTTCAGTGCTCGCCAATACTGAGTACCGGTGCATTGTGCCCCGATTTATCAGGAAGTCGGGGGGCAGATCATGACCCGTCACCCGGCTTCCTGATTGCCTGTGAAGCCGGTGTTCTATTGACAGAATACTGGCTTCAGAGGCTGCCTGGCTTCCTGACCAATCGGGGAGCCAGGCATCAAGTCATGAGGTGCCGTCCTGTTTCCTGATTGGTCAGGAAGCCAGGCTTCTTTGCTCAAGTCGGCTTCCTAGCCAATCAGGAAGCCGGGTGGCACATCATGAAGCACCTCCCGGCTTCCTGATTGGCATGGAAGCCGGCTTCACTTTTACCTAGACAGCCTGGCTTCCTGCCCAATCAGGAAGCTGGAAGGCGGGTCATTACATGGCGCCCGGCTTCTTGATTGGTTAGAAAGCCAGGCTGCTTAGCAACACGTGATGCCATCTTCCTAGCCAATCGGGAAGCCCGGCGGCACGTCATGATGCGTCTCCTGGCTTCCTGATTGGCAAGGAAGCCGGCTTCACTTGTTCCTAGGCAACCTGGCTTCCTGACCAATCAGAAAGCCAGGTGGCGGGGCATTACGTGCCACCCAGCTTCCTGATTGGTTAGACAGCCGGCTAATCAGCCTCTACCAGAAGTTCTGTTATCGGAGCATTTGGGCGAGTATGAGTACCCAAATACTCGGTATCGGCACCAATACTAGTATCGGTGCATCCCTAGTTTTAATAAATGTTTCCTAACAAAACTGAAGAAAGAAACTTGAATAACTAAATGTGCCGAGCTACAACAATGATCAGATATAAAGAGTATAAAAAAACAGTGACTCAAACAAATGTCAGTGAAAAAAAATCAATCAGGCACACCAATCAAATTTCAACACCCATACCAGTATATTTATAAAGCAGTTAATGGGACATTCACCAAACTTTTTCTTCTAATGAATCTTCCTGTGCATGTTTTTTAATTGATTTACCACCAGTGAATGTTTACTGAAAGTCACATTTACTGCTTTAATAATATGCCCCTCAGTTTATATAATGTAGGCTTGATCAAAAACATTTTTTTAAATGACAAGGCTAGTTCTTTCCATATGGATAATTTTATACATACATAAACAAAGTGAAGGTGACATTATTTAACTCTAAGATGTTTCGTTTTTCTCTAGGTATCGGCTAACAAAAATTGCAGTTGACACTGCTGCTGGCCCTTTTCAGAATCACACGGTAGTGTTTCTGGGATCAGAGAGAGGCGTTGTTCTCAAGTTTCTGGCGAGGACCGGATACAGTGGCTTCCTTACTGACAGCCTCTTCTTGGAAGAAATGAATGTTTACAACCCTGAAAAGTAGGTTTTCCTTATACACCTCACTGCCCTATTGTACTGCACTGTTGTTTTTCTGGCACAGATGGAGTCTTTCCATCACTGTTTATTAAGGGTGTGTACAGGGATATGGTGAGGAGAAGAGATCATGCCGATTCATTGCTGCTTTGTGAGCCGCTGTTTAAACTCGACAGTGACCATATGCTCGGCCATGTATTTTTAAAGCAAGCAAAAAGCATAAATGTCAGTCTCTACCTCTTTCTAGGAAAAATTCCAATTCCAGTAAAGGTTAATGTTCTATTCCACTAAAAGCAGCATAATTTATACTGTTCTACAAAAATATTTTAGGACAAGATAAAGTGACCACAATTCTGTTGGCAGTTAAAGAAAAAAGAAAAGAAAAAGGCAAACATTAACTTGGCCGTGCAAAGTTTGGATGTATTTTAAGGCAGTGTTTCTCAAACTGTTGTGTACATATTACTGATGGAATTCATGGGTCGTGCATCAGAGGGCTTGATATCTAAATGGAGGGCAGGCACTGAACCTTCAAAATAGACAGTTCAGGTTCACATCCATCATCTACGTAGCAGCAGGTCACAAGAGTGACAACAGTCCCAGTGTGCATGCCATGGCGAAAGCTGAAAGACACTACAGGGGACATGGCTATTTAAACATGCCATCAATCTGTCTATTAAGGTGCCCATACACTGCATGATTCTCGTACGAGAATCGCGGGAAATCCCGCGATCGTACGAGAATCGTGCAGTGTGAATGAAGACGTGCGACCGTTTCTACTGTACGGTCGCACGTCTTTTGTCTAAGGAGCACGCTAGAAAACCAGCCGAGAATCGTACCATTTTCGGCTGGTTTTTAGCATGCTCGGGAAACAAATGCCGAACGGGCCGATGTGCTCACGATGATTGCAAGTACGATCTGCCTGTCCAAGATGGGCAAATCGTACGTTTTTTAAATTACTTTACAACCAGCGCAAGACTAAAGTCTTGCTCTGGTTGTAAAGTGTATGGCCACCTTAACTCTCTGCTCCCAAGACCCAATTGGAGACAAAAGTGCCTTAATTAGATGCTGGATCCTCTTGGGGGTATACAGGCATAACTATAAAGGGTATCTTCACCTAGCTGAAAAATATGCGGTCATAAGCTAGGCAGGGACTATATGTAAATTATTACCAGCATTCACTGGTGAAAATATAATGCATTCTTTCTGACTGAGACAGTATAACCATGCAGGTTATGGTGAGAAAGGACTAAAGCAATCAAAAAGCCCTTTCAACTTTAATCATTGCATAGCAAAGTAAAGCCTAGGTGGTGGGGGGCTATCAATAGTGTGTAATCAGCTGTGCAGGCACTGATAACTACATATTGTTGAATTCTTCGGCTAGCAGTGGCGAGTAGAGCCGGTGTGCGCTGCACTGCTGACTCATGTAAATGTTACATGTGTAAAGGCGTCTAAAAATGCAGGATCTTACTGCTTCCTACCAGCAATATCCTGCATTTTACATTGTGTAATAGTGAAAACAAATTCAGATGTGTACAACACATGGAAGGCAATTTATCAAAACTGGAGCAGTTGCCCATGGCAACCAATCAGGTTCTCTCTTCAGTTCAGTTAGGATTTGCAAATGAAAGAGAGAAGCTAATTGATTGCCATGCACAGCTGCTCCAAATGTTGTCTGCATTAGTTTTGATAAATTCCCCTCCATAGGGTTTTCAACGATGTTAATAAGGAATATAGTCCCGTTTGTAAAATATACCATGGCTGCTAATATGACTTTTAATGTGCAATGTTTTTTGTTCTATTAGATGTAGCTATGAAGGAACAGATGACAAGAGGATTATTGGGATGCAGCTTGACAAGCAAAATGGTGTTCTCTATGTAGCATTTTCCACCTGTGTCATCTGGGTTCCACTTGCAAGATGCGATCGACACATGAAGTGCAAAAAGTAAGAGTGGCTTTGTTTTCTGTATATTGGTCAGCAATACTTTAAATAAATCTAGCCTCAACTTTTTTTTTTACCTATTAGATTATGGAAAGGTTTGTTCCTATTTAAGGTTTATATTGCTGCCTGTGTCCCCATTGCAGAGATTTTTCTTGGCAGGAGGCTCGTAAAAATGTCACTTTATTTAAAGTTTTAGATTTCTCATCACTTTCATTACTGGTGACGCCGATCACCAGGACAAATGAAGAGAGTGAATCTACTTGGAAGGGGGCACACACCCTGACGGGTGTTCTAACCTTTCCATGCTCTATCCCATGCAAAAAAATGGCTTTAGATAAACTTTAAACTTATACATACCAACATGCTACAAAACAGCTTAGTCTGACTCACTTTGATATGGTTTTCATCCTTTCATTCTCTTGTTAGCTCATTCACCACCTGATCATTGCTCTCTATGCAGTGATCTGAATAACACAGTGTATAGTCAGCACGAGCAGTCTACAGGATTGTATTTTAGTAAATTCTAATTCTTTACTATCAAATGTTTCTCTAGGACTTGTATAGCTTCCAGAGACCCGTACTGTGTTTGGATGCGAGACGCGGGAACTTGTTCGCAGCTGACACCTGGTTCTAAGTAAGTTGACACAAATCAACTGATATAACCATTCCAGAGGTTACGGCAGGGAATGTTTTCATTGGATATGCAACTAACTTTGTCTCAGAGCGCTGACTGCTATGATACAGTGGTAATTATTATAAAAGAGAAAAACAAAATGAAAAACATAGTCAGCCTCACACAATGAGCCAATGTTTCCATTCGACATGAGAAGGCTTTGCTGAGAAATCTGAAAGTGAAATTTGTAAGAAGAAGAAATTGTCCTTGGCGAGCAGGTGCCTCTGAGCCAAGCTATATGTAATTATGGAAAATATAATAGGACTTTTCAATTCATTAAATAGCTTCAGAGGAGCCACTTGTTGCACAAATGTAATATGCAATGGAAGAGTACGGCCAAGTAAACGTTTTTGTGGGGGAATGTTAACACAGAGGACTTGTGTTCGAATACATAAGAAAAGTAATGATCCTTTCCTCAAATTTGTGCTTTATTATACAATTCTACCAGTTTTTTTTTTTTATTCCCATTTTTTAAGAAAGTCAACAATGGTTATAACAGCAGCATGTAGCAACATGGGGTGCCAGAAGACACAGCGGTTACTGCACTGCTCGCGCTGCTACTAACCTACCTTTGTCTATTCGGTCTACTATTGAGTATCTTTCAACAGTGTTTAATTAGTGTTTTCACTGGCCCGGTCACAACGAACATTTGGCATGTATTGTGCACTCAACAGATTGATTTACTAAAGGCGATTAGGCTGTTCACTTTGCAAAGGAATTTACCCTTACGGTGCCCATACACTGTACGATTATCATATGATAATCACGGAAAATCCCGCAATCGTACGATTGCAAAGTGTATGGAAGGCGTGCAACCGTTTCTACTGTACGATCGCACGTCTTCTGTCGAACTGGGATTCTCGGCGGGTTAGTGGCGTGCTTGTTCAACAACTGCCGACCGGGCCGGCGTGCGCCACACGCACACTGCCCGTTCAGCATTGCAGTCATGAGAAGCCCGCCCCTCAGCGCTGCAGGCTTGCGATGATCGCAAGTACGATCTGCCTGTCCAAGATGGGCAGATCGTACGGTTTTTTTAAATTACTTTACAACCCCCGCAAGATAATAGTCTTGCGAGGGTTGTACAGTGTATGGCCACCTTTACCTTGTTGAAATTGGTGAATATCTGCTAACTTCCATCATCCAATCATGTTTTTTCACATGCATTTTTTTCTTGCGCATGATTGGGTATTCTTTGCAAAGTGAATGTTCACCACATTCACTAAGCTAAGGGAAATTTCCACTGTAAAGTGAACAGTCTTGTTTGACCTTGGTAAATCAACTCGTGGTCTAGGCAATTCCAATTTGAAGACATTAACCCTGCCATTTACACTACAATTAGATGCCATTTGCAGTGTTTGAGAAAAAAATGTTCTGGCAACATACTTGCATAGCAGTGATTTGAAGTTATTTTGCAAAGCACCAGTTAAGACACAGGACAAGCCTAAAAATTAAGTGACTATGGCTCCTGTTTGGCACAGTGAACTTTTCTGCTCAAGTACTGACCTTGATTTCTTGGGACTGTCAGGTTTAAAGATGGCTTTTTTTTTTTTTGTCCCTGGCCAAAAATCTGAGGTTTTGTTGATTTTTGTCATTGATCTCCGATCTATCTCATCTGGCTTACTATGTAACTATGAATAAAGGTTACAGTTCCGGGTCACTTCCTGACGTGCATAGAACTAGTACTGCCAATTGTAATGTGTAATGGAATCTTCCTCAGCTGCGGGACGGTCAGCACTTTACTGCATTTGGTGGAGCTTAGCACAGCTGTTGCAGAGAGGGTGTTGAGTGTTCCTGTGTCATAAATTCATCCAACTGCACGTGTCACCCAAACAGTCAGTGGACAATGGCAATCCATTTCAAATGTGTCTCTTCTGGCATTTCTAAATCGTTTAGACTCTGACTACACATGCAACATTAGCTTAAATTATAGCTGCCATGGTTCAGTGCATATATCTATTCATACACGAGCAGACCAGGTCTGTAGGTGCACACACACCATGTATGGGCCTTTGTCAGGTAAGCATCTATATTCTGTTGAGGACAATTAAAGTTTCTACAAAATCTACATATACAGGCCAGTGTGATACTTGTGAGACTTATCTTTAGCTCTTCATTCAATAGGTTGATGCTTGTCTGTTTCAAATGTCCCGAGACAGGCCAAATATGAATCGGGTATTAGCGGTGAAGGTCTCTAATATGTTTTCACTACGAGTAATCACAACAGTCTAAACTCCCTACACACTATTACAGATCAGTATGCATTATCCAGCTGAATATCTGGTACTGTTGCCAGAGGCATAAAACTTAGTTGCAGAATGCAGCTGAATACATTTGTAACATCAAATCATTATGTTTACAATGAAGTAATATAGTTACAGCCAAGCTATGAATGGACTGCTACTTAATTAGATATAACTGTAAATATATAAATAAAGGGAAAATAGCAGCAGTGACCCCTTCAACCCATTTTCCTATGCTTTTTGCTACCTTGCTGAATTGTTTTGTGGACTTTATATAAGCCCTCTTATGCTATATTTGTATGTTTTCTGCTATTTTTTAAGTATCGATCATATGCCTTGTTTCATAAATGTTTGCAAGTAAAGTGCTTGTGCTGCTTATAGCAACACCCAGAATCATTATTCCATTTCAGACTAGAAAATTTAAAATATCTGGTTACTATAGCAGAAAAAGCATATACCTTTCTTTCAGGCCATTTTATAGACCAGGCCCCATATGTTTTAAAGCATTTTATTGCATTTAAAATGCTGATAGTGTATGAAAATTCTGGCAAAGACATTTAGAAAATGCTGAGTAAAGTGAAAACAGCTGTGAGAACCAGAATGACTGCAGTCGCTTACATCATAAACCACTGAGAGCTTAATGACTTCCAGGGGTAAACCATTATTTAGGTTTGGGTTTGTTTTGATGCTCTGCATTGTAGTAAGCCATAACCACTGTCCCATGTATTTTTCTGTTGTGCACAACTTGAGATTGTTTACTGAAAACAAATATAGGAAGGTGCTTTGTCCACCATTAATCATCTTCATATTGTTTTCATCCGGAAGGCTGAATTAAAAGCAAAAGTTGCTGTGCAGAAGGCAGACATGTGACTAATGTATTGAGGGGCCATTCTAAAAATATACTTCCCATCTGAGCAACATTTCTGGCCACAGCTGACAGGAGGAAATCATCTCCATAGACACAACACTTTCTGCACAGCAGACTGTTTGGGTGACACGTGCTGTTTTGTTCTACATTGGCAAGAATAGTTTTCTGTGTTGTTGACTGCTAAAGTTTTTGTTATTGATTAAAGATGGACATGTTTAGGAAGTTTCTTTTTAAGACAGAAGACAAAGAGAAGGTTTTATATCCTGTTTTTCCTGGAAAAAAAAATCAACAGTAATTCAACATTTAAGTCGATTCTAAATCAGGCTAAGCAAGTGATGTACAAAGGGCTGTAATCCCGGGTAACCAATGAGAATTTATTCTTGACTGACCTGACTTTGGTAAATGTTTTTGGTCGCAGAAACAGGGGTTTCTGTTCTTTACATGATATCGCTGTCTTTGCACTGTTTTATTGCCTAAGAGGTTATTCTCTTTCATTTTTTTTACCTTTCATGGTTTACCTGCAAATTTGTAACTAGACTGAAGGTGACCGTGAAAATATTAATTATCTTTTGTAAAGAACATGTAATAGGTTTCGAGTAGGGAAGCACCGAAATTTCGGCCGCCGAAACATTTTGCCCAAAAGTGGTACTTTGGGAAAAATGCCGAAGGTAGCATTTTCCGGCCAAATTTGCGGTGCATCCATAGTGTTCCTCCTTCCTGCTGAGCTCTGCTCTGTGTCCCCTCTGACATAGAGCAGCATCCAGTGTGGGAGAAACCTTCAGGAGGCTGAACAGGGAGGGGAGGAGATCGCTGACGGTGTGTCACAGGAGGCCAAGCTCTCCTCCCGCACCTCCCCGATTGGCCTCCTGTGACAGGCTGAGTCTCAGGATGGAGAGCAGTGTGGGGAGGAGTGTGGGCTGGCTGCCTCCTGTGACAACTGAATGAGTCGGGATGGAGAGCAGTTACAAGCACTCGACGATCAGCTGATCGTTGAGTGTCTGTAATTAATTGAGGATAGTATGTTTACTGTGTCCCCAATTATAAATTAACAGGAAGTGCTCCACATCACTTCTTGTTCATTCATGATTGTGGAAATAAGTTTCAGTTTTGGCCTGACATGTTTTATTTTCGGATTCGGTCTAAAAATTCCATATCGGTGCACCTCTAGTTTTGAGTATTACTGGCAATGCTTAGAATGGTTATCATTAGCAAAAGCTGGTCATTTAAAGCTATCTCTAATAAACCATTCCAAAATTATAATTGCAGGACATAAAACCTTTGTTTTTCTGTCAAACTTCTACATTTATTGACTTGCATTTTTTGTCCAAATCCTACACATGAATCCAGTGTTTCTTTTCCTCTTCACAGAGCACCATTTGAGCAAGACGTGGAGCATGGCAATACAGACGGCCTAGGCGACTGCCAAAGTAAGCAAAGAATCCGCCTGCTGTTTACTTTGGGTAAAATAAGCCCTCTAAATTCCCAGTGTCAACATACCTGCAGCAATAATAGCAGAGACACTTTACAGTAACAGGCTGAAATAATTCTGCCATTGTGAATTGGACATGAAAGGGAACCTCTATGTTTGCACAAAGGGAAATATAGAGGGCATTTATAGTGTTGATCTTGATGTGGTAAAAATCACAGGAGGAATAGGTGGACCATAAGGAAGGTGTTAAATTTCATAGAGTGCAGCTTGGTTGTAGGTAGTTAAAATAACTTTTTCTCCTTTTTTTTTCCAGATTCTTTTGTGGCATTAAATGGTAAGAAAAATATTAGCTCCTCAATACTTCTCTATCTGGTTTAAGTCTTCTCTTTTGGTTTTTCTTTTTTACTCCTTTATTTTTTTCCTTTTACTTTTCACATTTTATTTTCATTTACAAATCTCCTCTTGCAGCTGCACGAGTTACAAATTTTACCCTCAACTATTTTTCTATAGAGTTTTCAACTGCACCTCCTGATCCGGAAATATTTTTCACAGTGTATGGTCAGTTTATTCGTGTTTTTCAACCGTTTTGTAGCGGTCCTATACATTTTAGATATCTTTGAACATCTTTAACTGTGGCTCTACATTTACCAAAATTGCCATTGTAAAATAGTGTACACTTGCACTTTTAAAAAAAACAATCTATAAAAAGGAAGCCTTTTAAAGATAGTGTTTTTGAGTTTGGATAGCATGGAAAGGGCCAAAACCTTCTCAAATGTTCAATCCAGTACAAGTCCCTATTGGAAAAGGTTGTACCCCACTTTATGTCCTATTCAACTATTATCAGTACAGGAAAACTCAATTGAAGCTTTATTTTGTTTCCCACCCTAATACTACTACTAGTGTTCTTTTTGTTTCCCCACTGGAGGCAGGTA
>NW_017306900.1:518580-521873 GCF_000935625.1 Nanorana parkeri | reverse complement strand
CATCAACAGCAAAAAGAACATGAGTATATAACTGTTTCCTATTCTATCCAAAACAGAAAGAGTTTTGGCTGGTGTTCCATTTTAATTAGTTTCAATCCATCAAACTCACCCAAACTAGTGTGGTAATAGTAAAGGAGTAGCAACAGTAGTAAATGTTAGCCCCTTTCTAATATATGCAAGATACATTTTCTTAATATAATGGGCCTCATTTGTCAGTCTGATAAAATAGCGGAGACAGTCTGTTTCCCAATAACCAATCATATTCAAATCTGTAATGGAAAATAAAGTTGGAAGTGTAAAATGTAAATCTGATCGGTTTATAGGGGAATAATATAAGAAGGTTCCTCCATCAGGCACATTGACAAATGTGGCATAATCTAAAATATAACCAAAACAGAATCTCTTCTTAAATATAATTTTATGTAAGGCTTGAGCATAGATAGTAATGTGTACTCATGGAACAGTAGTAGTCTCTTATTTCACAGTAATGCAACATAGGATATATAATGTAGAGTGCTGAGGTAGGGAAAATATTTTTTACAGTCAAATGGAAATGTTGTTAGAAAGCTGATGTCTAGTGTCAGAGAATAAACTAATAAATTGATATCAAATTAATAATGCATCCAGTACCTTTTAATGTAGTAATGTTTGGTTTAAGACCATCCAGATTGCTTCTCTACCAGTATTTTCATACAAATTAACGAAAGAAATGACATTTCTTCACTGGCGAGCAAGTAGGTGTACAACTGACATGTCCAAATTTATGCAGAACTTCTGTAAATCTCAGATAGTTTTTGTAGTGTTTCTGAAGGGTTTATTTTGGCATGTGATGACATACACATTCTAATTAAATCCAGTTTGATATGCATCATTAACCTGCATGCCTAATAGGCAGAACAGGCCTCGGGTCATGCAAGGCCTAGTGTTCTTTCAAAGGCCTGTCTGGATTTATCAGGTCAGCATCAACATGAGACCACACACAGCTCTGTCCAGCTATTAAGGTCTTTTATTTTAGTAGAGGCAATTTTGGTGAATTGGACCATTTATTTTACTTTTCTTTTTACTATTAATCACAAATCCCTCCTTGATTTCTGTAGCTCTTTCTAGCTAGTTTTAACAACACTCGTGTTGTGGCATTCATAGGCCTTAATGTAGAACATTTAGTTTAGACCAAATGTCATTAAATTCATTAATAATATTCCAACTGTTTTTTTCTTCTACCAGAGGTATGTAAATTTAAAAATGCCTACACATAACACACCTGGTGATCATGGGAGGTTCCCGCAAACCTTTTTGAATTGACAAATATATTAAATCATGACAGTCTGCACTTGTTTTAAATAACAGAAAACACGGCAATAAAACCACATCTACACTCAATTCCCCCTTACCCGCAGTTTTAAGAATGCAAATATTTCATAGTAATTAGCTGTGCTGTCAACAATGGGATCTAGTAAATAGCCTGATATTGTAGCTTGGCAGTAAAATTATGTTGAAAGTTAAGTCATTGGTGGACTAACTCATCGTGTAAGGGTTTTTTTTCTTTTCTTATTCCTCTGCACATAATTGGGTATCCAAAGAGAACATGGCTTCCTTGTATTTTCTAAGCGAATATTCTCCACTACTTTTGAAAATCACATCTATTGCTTTTTACAAGGCCAGTTAAAGTAGATAATAGGGGTTGCTTTTCAAGCAAAGATCAATTTGTTTGGTCTATTTGCATTAATACTAGGTCACTGGTTTATTTTACCACCCATTCAAAAGACATTAACTGTTAAGGTACCTTAATCACTACTAGGCAATTTTAGGTAAAGAAAGATACTAAATGCTTAAATATAACCCATTTGGTAACATGTGCTTTTTCACTAAACTGTTGTGTGTTCACAGTCACAGGGAGTTAAATACACAGAAATCCATGATATTGCTACCACTATATGAATATACTACTAATTATAGATATTTATTAATGTACAAGGAGCACCCACTTCAAGTGATTAGGATTATTTATGCCTTTAATGGCCACAGCTTAATACTTTACATTATGTACTATATCCCATAATCCTATATTTTTTTAAGGTATGGTCATCATTAATCATATGTTCATTTAAAACCGTAATTTCTTAGCCAAGTATATATTCTGTTAAATGTGAAACAGTTCCAGGGAGACAGATGCAACCTAGTACTACTTGGGTTATCCTTAAATGACCAGAACATCTTCTGTATCAAGCCGTATGGCATTTTTTTTCCTCTGTTCCTGAAACAATGGTCTCTCAGATTCAAGCAGCCCTGTTTACTTTGCTCTCAGTCCCCTGGGAAAGAGGCTTTGTTGATGGCAAAAAGGGTGTCGCTTTGTTACCTGCATACATCTATAACACAAAAGGGTCAAACAGTGGTGCAGTTGTCTTGAATACACATTGCCTCATTGTATCAAGATTACAATTTTATTGACTCTTCATGGAACATCAGTGACATATGTCTGAGAGCACAATGCCACAATCAGCCAAACAAGAAAAACACAGCACAAGCAAACATTATTGTTTGCTTTATTTAATGGTTTGTTTATGTCAAATATTTTCAACATGGAAAATGCCCACCAAGCTTGTGACACAGCTGAAATATTGTAATACCAAACAGAATAAAATCGCAAAAATAATTACATGGTTGAGAGAAACCATGTAGAAACCTTCTCGAATAGATTATGGAACAATTTCAAGTAGCACTAAATGTATAATATTTTCATGCCATTTGCTTATTAAACAGTTCTAAGATATGGTGTCACAAGTGCAACCATACACAAAACTACTGCATTCAAATTCTTCATTATAAACTCAGTTCATACCACAACTATATCCATTTTCTCCAGGACAGTAATATGTCATTTGTCAAGCAAAACGCATAGATAATGTATTAAATCCAAACAGTGGTGGAACTACCATTATTCATTTACCTTTCTTGTGTGGAAATTTGGCCCTTTCAGTGTCGGCGTTTCTAGGTAAAAGCCATGCCCTTTCCACTCTCCTGACCATGCTTTTTTCTTATATGCAATTTAGTGAAAATTAGGTGGTGGATGTTAACAATTGTAAATCTAGCCTAACTCCAGAGTTGTCTCCCTAATGGGGTTGAGACCAGAGTGGACAAAAGAGAGAGTGGGCCTTTCTAATAGGGCATGACCTCTTTCATTTGCATAGAAGTGGAGTGAAATCTAATCGGGACACCTATTCTGGTGGCTGTCAAGTGGACATAGAAATGCGTTTTGAGGGTTAACCTCTTTTTCAAGCCTCAAAACTACCAAG